>NW_025408981.1:0-16615 GCF_002201575.2 Neomonachus schauinslandi | reverse complement strand
TTTGTGTATGCATGTGCATGCGTGTGAATGTGAGGGTATGCACGAGCACGTGTATGTGTGTATGTGTATGAATGTGTGTGTATACGCGCACGTGTGTATGTGTGCATGAGTGCATGCATGCATTTGTGTGTGCATGTGCATGCGTGTGAATGTGTGAGGGTATGCACGAGCGTGTGTATGTATGCGTATGTGTGTGTACACGCGCGTGTGCCTGAGTGCATGCATGCATTTGTGTATGCATGTGCATGCGTGTGAATGTGTGAGGGTATGGAGGAGCACGTGTATGTGTGTATGTGTGTCCATGCGCACGTGTGTGTGTGCATGAGTGCATGCATGTATTAGTGTATGCATGTGAATGTTTGAGGGTACGCACGAGCGCGTGTATGTGTATGTGTGTGTACACGTTAAGACGTGTGTACATGTGTGTGTATGTATGCGGGTATATGTGTGCATATGTAGGAGTACGTGTGAACGTGTAAATTGTGAGTACGGGTATGTACGTGTATGTGTACATGTAGGAGTGTATATACACGTATGTGACTGCACACGTGCACGTGAGTGTATGTGCATGTATGCAGAGCACCTGTATATGTATGCGGGCATAGATGTACGTTCCCACACGTGTGTGTGTGTACACGTGTGACAATGTGCACATGTGTGCATAGAGGGGTGTGTGTGTGTGAGAGAGAGAATATGCTCGCTCCCTACACGTGTTTGGGGGGCTGGCTTGGCGCGGAGGGAGCTTGCCTCTTCTGTGGGCAGAGATGCTGGGAAGTCCGACTCCAGCTCTGTGTAGGGCTGGCTTCTGAACCGTGGCGGTGTTGGTGATGGGCTGGATGGTCTGTGAAGCCGGAGAATCCTTCGTGCTGAGCTCAAGGAGAGGGGGCCCAGGACTTTGAGGAAGGTTCCAGAAGGGATTTGTTAAGTTGGATGGTAGCCAGGTCCCCTTGAGATCCCAGCACTGTGGTTCTGTGGCCAGTATTTCCCACAAGATTCCTGAGCGGGGCTATTTTAGGGCTCCAGGGAAATGCCGGTGCATCTTCCTTTTGGAGGTGGGTCTTTCTGCTGCTGGAGGGACATGGGCTTCCTGAAACTGGGCATCGGAAAAGTCGGAGACCCACCTTCCATCTTCCCTGTGCGTCTTCCCTGTGGACAGGACCTAGTTTATGTGGGTTTTTGGTTGGCGGTGCTGATGTGCACTGCAGCCCCTACTGGTTTCACCCGGGGCCTGTCACCAGAACCACTCTGTTCCACGACTCCTTCCTGAGCGTGGAGTGAGTGGGTGTGCGTGGGAACGGTTTCTGAAGAGGAGGGGCTCGTGTGTGAACAGCGCTGACTTTGAAGCATGTGTCTGTTTGTCGGTCTCTTCCCACTGCCCCCTTCCACGCGGCCTCCCCCAGGGGAGGGTGGCTCCGGGTCCCTGCTGGCTGGTGGCTGAGCGCAGGTGCCCTCCCCGCACAGGACCTGTGCGAACGGCACGAAAAGGGCGTGTTGCACAAGCACCAGCGTGCCCTGCACAAGTACAGCGTGACGAAGAGGCAGATGCTGAGTGCCGCCGTGCAGAGCCGCGAGCCCGACTCGGCGCAGCCGCTGGAGTCCCGCATCGTCGAGGTGCTTCTGGCGGGGGGCGGGGCGGGGCGGCCCGTGGCTGCCCCCCGGCTGGGCTGCCCGTGAGCAGGCCTGGCCTGGCTGGGCCCCGGACCTGTACTTCGGGGCCTGGCCCATGAGCTTCCGGAAGGTCGCTGCCTGGGGCCGGTGTGGTCGGCGGGGGGATGGGCAGGCGGCCCTGCAGTGCCTAGAGCAGAGCCTTTGGGGTGCCCGGTTGGGGTGAGTGGCTTGGAATTTTCCTCAGCGCTGGTGCAGGGAAGGCCTTGAGGCCCCGGGCTCGGGGAGATGCCGTGTATTGGTGTGGCGCTCCGCAGCGGCTGCTGGGCCAGGTACGAGGGGTGGCTCCTCTCTCCGCAGCAGGAGAACGCCATCCAGACCTTGGAGCTTCGGAGCTTCTTCTCCTTGTACTGCCTGCACCAGGAGATGCAGCTGGTCCACATCTA
Organism: Neomonachus schauinslandi; assembly: GCF_002201575.2. Taxonomy (NCBI): domain Eukaryota; kingdom Metazoa; phylum Chordata; class Mammalia; order Carnivora; family Phocidae; genus Neomonachus; species Neomonachus schauinslandi. The sequence continues at coordinate 14,564 of NW_025408981.1, read as the reverse complement.
CCTGCCCCTCACCTCCCACATTCTCGGGGCCTTTGTCAACTCGCAGATCCAAGGCCACAAGGAGGTGGGTCGGCCAGCCCCTTGCTGTGTGGGAGCCTGGCACTCCTGCAGCCGGCCTTCCGGCATTGCCGGGAGCACGGGGCCTGTAAACAGGCCAGGTTCATGTCTGCTGTCGCACATGCAGGCCGAACAGCAGTGGCAAAACTGTCCTCGCAATTCTTGGAGGGTGGGGGGCAGCGTGAGACCATGCTGGAAGTGTTCCTCCTCTCCTGGAGGAATTCTGGAGTCGGGTAAAGCACAGCATCCCCTGGAATGGAGAGAAGAGAGGGTGGGGCGTCAGTGAGAGAAGGTGGGGGTTGGCGCAGACCCCGGGTCCGTGTCCTCCGGCCGGCGGCTCCCGCACTGCTGGGAACAAGCCCTCTGCTTGGCCGGAGATGTGGCAAGCTCCGTGGACACCTGCTGGCCCCGAGGACCCAGAGCCGCGTGGTGCTAGCTTGTCTTGGACTCCTTGCGCCTCCGCAAACGGGGACAGGCGTGTCCCTCTCCAGACAGCTTAGAAGGGGGCGTGTATCTAGGCTTGAAGAAACTCGTATATGGTCCCCGTGTGGTTCTGCCTTTGCTGGCCGCTGCTGACATGGTGTGTGCTGGGTTGGGTCAAGGCCTGGTGGCAGCCCCAGCAGCACAGTCACCTGCTGGGGGGGGGGCGCGTCTGCCCGTGGCCACCTGCAGCTCTCTGGTACGGTAGCGTGCTCAGGCCAGAGTCCCTAAAGTCTGGGCTGCAGTCCCGGCTCTGCGCCTGTTAGAACTCTCCAGCCTTGGCGTGTTTAATCCCTGTGGCAAGTTTCCGTTTCTGAAAGACGGTGTGTGCTGCGCGCCTCCTCGGCCTCCATGATCGGCGTGGGACCTGGAGGGTGATGGGCTACAAGCGCCTGGGACTTCAGCGTCCCCATCCCTGGGGAGTGTCCCGACGGGTCAGCCAGAGAGGAACGGGCCTCTCCCGCTCCGGTGGAGGCCCGCGCAGGGCCCCGTGCGGGTGGGCTCGGGTCTGGGGAGGCTGATCTCCGAGCTACCCTCCTCTCCCGCACGTCTTACCCCCACTTTCTCTCTGGCGCGGCTTGTCTTGTATGACCCGCCACACCGGGAGGCCGGTCCTGGCGGAGCCCACCTGCCGGCCACCGGGCGCACGTGCGGCGCACACCGTTCCTCCTCTTTCGGCGTTCTCTGTGGGGGAAGGGGCTGAGATGCGGCGAGGGGAAGGGCCAGCTGCCCCCTGGTCCGGTCTGGTGGCACGGGGCTCCTCGGGGGTTTCTCACCCTGTTGTGCTCCCTCTTCTCCAGATGAGCAAGGTGTGGAACGACCTGAAGCCCAAGCTCAGCTGCCTCTTCGCGGGACCCAACAGTTCCCTGCCCCCGCCGAGATCCCCGCAGGACGGCATGTCTCCTCAGTAGTGCCAGTGGCCTGGGGCGGGAGCCCCGGCGGCCTCACTAAAATCTCTTTCCAAACGGTGTGTCCCTGTTTAATTCCCTTCAGACAGCGGCTGCCTTCCCCCCACCACAGGGTCCCCGGTGTTGGGCTGATGCCTGGGCTGGGTGGGGGGGGCCAGGGTGTGGGTGCTGCCCTCCTGGGGAGCAGGGCCGAGGACATGATCTGAGCGTCCATGGAAGCCAGAGGCCACGGGGATCTGCTCAGCTGCCCCTGCCCCCCTGCCCCCCGCACTGTGCCTGGGAGTCTGGTGGGGAGAAGTTGAGGGCCCCTGGAATGGTTTTCTCTGATTCCCAGAGGTCACGGTGGCAGGATGGTTTCCACATAGCAGGTGCCGGGGGGGGGGGGGCGGCATGTGCAGGGGGCCCCCCAGGGGCTTAGAGCAGTCAGGAGTGTCTGGATGAGCTGAGCCCACAGAGGGCAGGACTGTCCCTGTGTCGGATGAGAGGTGGCTGTACCTGGCACATCCCTGGAGGCCAGCCGGCTGTCCTGGGCCTGTGTAGGGCAGCAGTGTGAGTGTGCGTGGGGCGGGGACTCGGCACTGGGTGCACAGACGGTGTTGATTTCCAGGGGACAAGCCCCAGGGAGTGCCATGGGGGCCCTGGCCTGGTCTCTAGGGTCAAGTGTCCTGTGTCCCTCCTTGTGTGCACGCTCACTCTCTGACCCGTGTGCGCCTGGTGGTCTGCGATGGCGGAGACAAGGTGAAGTGGTGCTGTTTGTCCAAGTGCAGCTACGGTTCCGTCCTCTCAGCTGCCCGGACGCCCGTTTCTCTGCAGACTGTACCTGGAGGCTGGAAGGGCAGAGGAGGCTGGGTGGGGGGCGGTGTCCCAGCTGGACTCTGCAGGAAGGGTCCGTGTTGCCGTGGCTGAGCCGCTGTAAACTGGCCTCACTTACTTCAGGCACTCAGACCCCTCCTTCTAGCCTCCCTCTGGCACCCGCAGGCCCAGAGGGCTCTGTGCCCGGAGCTCTGGGGCTCCTGTGTGCTTAGGGCCCAGGTGCTTCCTGCTCTGAATCCCTTCTGTGTAAACACAGGCAGGGTGCTTTCTCCTAGGCCTGCAGCCCTTTGAGCTCACTGCTCCCTGGCCCCGAGCGGTGCTGGAGGAGGTTCTGACCGCACTACAGGATTCCTGAGATTCATGCCTTCCGGGGGGGAGCGCAGACTCCTGGGGGTGCACCCGTGTCTGATGTCCACCTGTGTGTCCGCACACAGCATGGGGACCGAGGGTAACTTCTCTCCCCACAGACAGGTGTGCTTCCCCGAGGAGACCATGCACACCGCAGTCTGGGGGCAAGTGTCCTTTTGGTTCGGCCAGACGACCGGGTCAGGCCGGGACTCGGACCCACCCCACGTGTGGGTTCTGCCTGTGCCGGCGGAACAGCCATGGGGGTGTGTGTGTGAGGGGAGACCTGCGGCGCCCCAGCCCGCGTGAGGCCCCGACCGAGGCTCGTGCCTTCCTGGGCTGACGAGAAGGGGCAGCGCATCTGCAGAGCCCAGCACGTTGGGGGTCGTTTTGGTCAGTGGCCTGTTCCTGGGTGGTGCTTGTGTTCTCACCCCCTGCCATAGAAACGGGTTCTCGGGCGCTGGGAGCGGGTCTGCGCCACCCCGCGGGGCTGCTCCCGCGGCCCTGTTTGCACTTGAGCCACAAAGCGTGACCTCTGAGCCTCCTGTTCATCCCTGTCCGATGCTGCTCACCCACCCGTGGCCTGCACGTGGCTGGTGAGGGACAGGTGACCCCAGGACAGTGGAGAGCAGGCCCCGCCTTGCATGCACTGGGGCTGGGGGCGCATGCACTGGGCAGCTGCTCGAAGGTGGGAGGGCCGGCGCGGGGAGGGCCTCCTCACCCAGGTCACCAAGGAGACTTCCAGCACCAGAGACTTGCCCTGTGCTTTTTGGAGAGGATTTGCTGGTGACTCCGTGTTCCCTTGGCCTGTTCCTGAGGCGGAAATGAGGACGGGCTCTTGCCTGGAGGGGCGTTTCTGGTCCATCCCCTCCCTCCCCCCAGGCCCTGCAGGGAGGTCAGCAGATGCAGAGACTTGCTGGGGGTGGGGGGGGGTCATGTCCTCCCTGTGCCCTCAGCTGGGGACAGCAGAGGCCCCTTTTTTCTGCACAGAGCCTCCCTGTGCCTGAGCTGCAGGGCCTTCCTTGTCTTCCACGGCCTGCATGGTCCAAATGCCACGGGGACAGAGCCCTGCTCCCGGACTCGGGCAAGGCTGGAGTGGAACCCCACCTAGGACCATCCACCCTGGACCCTGCTCGTTTGCTCGCTGTTGCCGGCATATGCAGAGCCGGAGCAGAAGACGCAGTTCTGATGTGCGCACGGGACCCTGGCTGGTTCTGTCTGCCCTCGAGGCCCCTCCTCCCTTGGTGACAGTTTGATGTACGGAGCACTTTATAAAAAAGGCTGTCCCTACAGTTACTACTACGCCAGTAAACTGGAATTGTTCACAGATGGCATACATTCCAAAGTTATCAATAAACACGAACAACCATTAAATCTGTTTATGAAAGTTGGGTAAGTTGTGTGTTGTCTGCCTCCCCCCTTCCTGGTGGTCAGAGATGTGGACGAGAACACCCTGTCCCTTGGGGTCCCGTAGGGAACAGCCTCCGGTGCCTTAGACCAGGGTTTTAGCCCTGGGCCATGACTGTTCCTCAGTTTCCCCTTGATGGAGGGGTGGGGAACAAGGAGGGTACGGCTGCTCGCCCACGCTGGTCCCAACAAGAGCCCATGGCACCGCACAGGGCAGCACCCGGCCCTCCAGCTGTCCCCTTGGCGCTGCTCTGTCCCAGGGAGCGGTCACGGCCCAACCAGGGCCCTGCGAGGAATGTGGAAAAGGTAAAAGGTCTTTATTTTCACCTCCGCCCACCCCACCCCACCCCACCCCACCCCCAAGACCCCAGCTCTGCCTCGGGGCTCAGTGAACGGATGAAGTGGGTCCCATGGCCCGTAGGAGCCAGCGCACTTCTGCCTCGTCCACCTCATCCACCTCGCGTAGCGTGTAGTCCAGGATGGTGTTGGGGTCCTGGAACTTGAAGTACCCGTGGAATTTCTTCTTCTGGAGCAGGAGGGGAAACCAGTAGCTGTCATCGGGCCACATGTCCGAGAAGGGGATCTGGTCCAGCTGGAACCACCGAGGGCGCATTTCTGGAGCAGGTGGAAAGAGCACGGACGTTCCACCCAGGCTTAAACTGCCCGTCAGTGAGCAATGACCAGGCAGGTCTGTGTGAGGAACCGGGCGTACTCGGGCTCAGTCCTCCTGGCTGTGTCACTTTGCAGAAGAGGAACGAGGCTCAGAGCTAGGTGCCGGCGTGGCGCCTGCCTCCGGGGACCCGGACCTGGTTTCCCCTCGCCCGCTGGGGTGGGGAGGGACGGACTCCAAGACTCACCATCGCTCTCCACGGGCGTCCCCTGGACACTGTCTGTGCAGAAGATGTGCACGTCCATCAGCTCAGGCTCGCCCACGAACTCAAACACGATGTGGCCCACCTTGTGAAGTGCGTCCACAGTCAGACCGCTCTCCTCCTGCAGCTCCCTGTGGGTGGGCGGGGCAGGTGACCCTACAGCAAGGTGCTGGGGAACACAGGAGCGCTTCCCCACCTGGCGACCCGGCGGGACTTTGCAGTCACCTGGGGACCTTTCAAATACTGATTCTGTTCAGAGGTTCTGGTTCAGGGCGCACAGGCCGACCCAGCTCAACAGCCCGTGAGCCACGGGGCAGCCCAGGCCTGGCCGAGTTCAGCGGCTGGGGGCGGGGGGTCACAGGGGTGGGCGGCGGAGCTGGGGACCTCCCACCCTGTCCAGTTCCTGCTCTTCCCACAGGACGGCAACAGCCACACGGATGCTACTCTCCAGGCTGCAGGCTCCGGGGACCTGGGTCCCAAATCCCCTCTCCTCACACCTGTGCTGAGAACCATGGCCTCCCAAGGAGATGCCCCAACCCTCCAGCCAGCTCCCCTGTGGCTGATCACGGGACAGGGGCTTCAGGCCTCCTCCCAGGGACCCCTTTCCCACCCGAGCACAAGTATGATGCGCGAGAGCAGAACCAGGCCGCCCCCCCGAAACGCTCTGATGCTGGCGTCAGTTTTGAAGTAGCCCCCAAATCACATGTCTGCGGTAGATAATGTGGCCAGCACCCCTGGACGCCTCCCCGGAAGGAGCCCTCGTAACCATTTCTGTGTGATCTTTGGGCCGCCTCCTCCGTGCATCCTTTCACAAGCCCGCGCGTCTCACTCTGGAGCAGAATAACCCCCCACCCCTCACGGAGCTCGGCCAGTTTCCCAACTGGCGTGGGTCACCGATGGTAACAGCGGCCAGCTTGCAGTGGCGAGGCGCCCGTGAGGAGCAGCTTCGCGCGCACCCCTGGACCGCTCTCGTCTGCCCGGCCAGCCGGCTCCTTCCCTCGTCCTTCATGCGGCCAATGCTCTCTGGAGGCTCTGTGCTCGGAACTCGGGGGGCTCCCCGGGCCCTGGCAGCCGCGGAGCTCCGTCTGTTCCTTCCTGAGTCTCGCTGCCCTATGTGTATTTTTGTTTCTCTAAGTGCTCTAATTACGCCTGACCATTTATAGTTGTATGTAAAGAATGGCTTTTTTTTTTTTTAGCTTTGATCTCCAAGTTCTGTTAGGAACACAATGCATAATTGCTTCCTGTGCCTGGAATGAGAAGCCAGGGAAACCACTTTGCTCATTAAACACACACACACACGTTGGGTCTTAGCAGTCTGATCCCAGCAGATGCCTTCCTCCACTCGGAACCCACCAGAGCTGCCAGGAAGGCCCGCAGCGGAGTCACGTGAGTTGGCTGCCGTGGCAGACCAGGCCCGAGTGGTTCTGAAAGCCGGAATTTATTCACTGACGTGGTTCATTAAAATTAGACTTGACCTAAAAACATGGATGTGTGTGTTCACTTGGGGGTGCAGATGGCCCCCCAGTTAAATGTCCTGGCACCCCGTGGGGCCTCCCCCAGCACTCTGGCAGCAGGCTGGTGGGGCTCGCTTTGAAAAACTTCACCTAGTGATTTCATGTTTTGACTAGTTTCGGTTAATCTTCCCCAAATACACAGCAGTGCACGAAATATCAATAATCTCACTTCCCAGGCTGGGATAATTAGCGGGGATGACAGTTTCAGTTTTGCTAAAGTGTCGGATTGTGTGTGTGATGCTCAGCTCCCCAGATGGCAGAGAACGGGATGAATCATGAATTAAACAAAATGACAGCAGCCGAGTGTCTGGGTGGGTGGGTGGGGGGGCCCCTGCAGTCCTGGGGCTCTGTTCAGCCACTCAGCTCCTGAGGTTCTCTGAACACGGCACTCTCTGGCCTTGCTGGAGGCATCAGGCATGCTGGCCAGAGAGATGGGACCGTCCACCTGCCTACAGCCCAAACCTGACTCTGACGAGCCCCAGCTCCCCAAGTGCCTGTAACCTACCCTCCCCCAAACCCGCCCCCTCCGCCCCCCCCCCCCCCAGGCGCCTTTATCCCCCCCCCCCCCCCCCCCCCCAAGAACGCTGCATCCTTGCTGCTCAGATGCTGTTCCCCCAGAGACGACCGCTCGCGTGTACGTGGTCACCCAAGCCTGCAGGTGGAGAGGGTACGTTAACTCAGCTCTAGACCGGCGGCCTGCTCTGGGATCTGTAAGGGCACAGTGGGAGTGCGGTGGATAAAGTGTGTGCCAGGCTCCCTGCAGAGGCCACCCCGACTCACTTGCCTGCAAGAAGCCCAGGACTGCTCCGGAGTCAGTCATCCTTCTGGCCTGTGGGGCCTGAGACACATCTCAGCCTGTTACTAAAGTGGATTAGAATGTGCCATCTGGCCTCTCCCTCTCACCCCACAGGGGCAGGGGCACAATACTCCTTTGTCGGAGGTTGTCCTGACTTCTGGCTCCATCCTAGACACCGGGCTGGTACCCCAGTGGCCCTGGGGAGAGGAGATGGGGGTCCCGGAGAGTGCTCCTCGGAGCTGACCCCAAGACTAGGAGCCCATCTGATGGTGTGGGGCTCTGGGGCTGAACTTCTGCCCTCAACCTCAAGGTAAGGCCTGTCCCGCCCTTCATGAAGAATGTCTGCAGCACGATGGCCTGGCCCTCTGCTTCTGAGCGTGGAAATCGTTACTGCCCCGTGGCCACAGCAGGATGTCCTCCAGGGGGAGCAGCTGCCTGCAGGGGCACGACATGCCCGTGTGGACGCCCAAGGGGGCAGCTGGGAGGAAGCGCCCTCCACGGCCTCTCTCGCTGGATGAGGCCTCCGGAGTGTGAAAGATCATGAGCCTCTGAGGATAATGAACACCTTTAGAATACGGCCATGAGTCCGACAACAATAAAAGGTCGCTGATTTCACGAGGGCTCCGTGCTCTGCGGTGAGGTCAGGACAGCGGGATGAGTCGTGGGCCATGGGACGACCCCACCGGCAGCCTCTGCGGTCAAGCGAGCGTCTGGAGGGCAGACCCCAGGGCCCAGCACAGCATCTGGCCGGCTGTGCCGAGCTTCTTCAGTTACCCACCTGGTCGCGGGACGCCACTGGGGACGTGGGACAGGAAACAGACGTCAGGCTCTGTGTCACATCTGCCCTGTGATCATGCCAGACGGGGCTGCAGGACAGTGGAAGACGCGGTCTCTTCAATATGATGCTGTGTCAGCCAGACATCTGGACGGATGAATCTTGACCCTCTGCCTTACATCTTACCCCAGACTCCATTCCAGATGGAGTGGCACTCTAACACTCCTGAACATTTCAGAAGAAAACTTAGGGCAATGTCTCCTTAAGCTTGGGTAGGCAAAGATTTCTTTAAAAGGGTGTAGAAACGCTGCATGTAAAGAAAAAGCCGTATGTGGAATCCCATTAAGATGAAACTTCTGCTCATCGAAGTATCACTAAGAAAGAAGAGGCAGGCCACGGAGAGGATACTTGCAGGAGACTGGACGTGGCCGAGGGAAGACTGAGCTGGAGGGCATCTCGACAGAACAGCCCAACACAGAACAGCAAAGAGAACAAAGATCGGAAAAAACTGAACAAAATATCAAGGGTGTGGGACGGCCAGCAAACGTGTGAGCAACAGGAATGCCGGCAGAAGAGAGAGAGAGAAGACATGACTGAGAATGTTCCCGAATTAGTGTCAAGGACGCCAAACCACAGGTCCCAGAAGCTCAGCAGACACCAAGCACGACAGATGCCAGATGCGTTACCTTCCAAGTGTAATAAATCAAAGATAAAAGATCCAGGGGCCCCTGGGTGTCTCAGTGGGTCGAGTGTCCGACTCTTGATTTTGGCTCAGGTCATGATCTCAGGGTCGCAGATCGAGCCCCGTGTTGGGCTCCTTGCTCAGCGGGGAGTCTGCTTGAGATTCACTCTCTCCCTCTGGCCCTACTCACACGCTCTCTCTCCAATAAAATAAATAAAATCTTAAAAAAAAAAGATCCTGAAAGGAGCCCAAGGAAGAAAGCACCTGCCCCACAGAGAAACAGGGTAGGAGTGACATCGGACTCCTCAGACACTGGGTGGGCAGGAAGAGGGAGGCGAGACAGCTGGGGTTCAGGGAAAAACAAAACAGAACATACTCACCTAGAATTCTGTACTCCCCTCCCCTTCAAAAGGGAAGGAGAAATAAAGGCTTTCTCAAAGACAAATTGAGGGACTCTATTACCAGCACACCTGCCTCATAACAAACGTGAAAACAAGTTCTTTAGAGAAAAGGAAAGTGATAGATCTGACCTGGCATCTGCACAAAGAACGCAGGACCATGGAAGGAGTAAGTGAAGGCAAGATGAAACGGTTTTATTTTATTTTATTAAAAGATTTTATTTACTCATTTGAGAGAGAGAAAGAGAGCGAGCACAAGCGGGGGAAGGGGCAGAGGCAGAGGGAGAAGCAGGCTCCACTCCATGCTGAGCGCAGAGCCTGATGCGGGGCTCGATCCTGAGACCTGGAGATCATGACCTGAGCTGAAGGCTGACCAAGGCAGTCACTTAACCGACTGAGCCACCCAAGCGCCCCAAAATGAAACAGTTTTAATTCTTAACTGATGTAACAGGTAACAGTTTGTTCAAAGTAACAGCGATGATGTATCCGCTTACTTATACCCTGTGTGTGCACACTCCTACATAACCTGAACAGCAGCAAGGATACGGGGCTGGGGGCTGGAATTGGGATGTCTGCTGTTGCGAGGCAGGCAAGCCGCTCACGGGACGGGGCAGTGTTGTTTGAAAGCGCGCCTGGATTAGCTGCAAATGTGTATTGCAAATTCTGGGGCAAGTAGTCCAGCAGTTAAAAAGATAAGGATAGCTGGCATGCTAAAAAAGGAGAGAAAGGGACTCATAGAAAGTGCTCAGTTAAAACCACAAAACCGAGAAAAGGAGAGGATGACAATAAGAGGAACACCGAACAAGGGTGACAAATAGAATAGATATGAACCCAACTGCAGGAGTCTCCACCTGGAACATCAGTGGTCCACACGCTCCTTCGGAAGACAGATGGTCGGAGGGGATCAAAAAACTAGACCACCTGTCTACACGGAACCACGCTGGGTATAAAGATTACAAGCATGAAGTATAAAACGATGAAGATTAAAAAATACAGATGAACGTAAATGGAGAAAGACACATGCCAACACTAATCAAAGGAAAGCAGGAGTATCTGCCTGAACTTCAGGCATCAGGAGTAAAGAAGGGTATTGCTGTGCTGGTAAAGGGGCCACTTCTCCACGATACGATCCTCAACACGTATGTGCCTCAAAATAGAGTCAAACTGCAGGAGGCAAAAACTAACAACTGCAAGGAGAAACACATGAATCCACGTCCTAGCGGGAGACTTGAAGCAGAAAATCGGTAAGAACGTTAAAATGTATAAAGAAGTACAGATCCCGAAGAGTAAGACAGGCAACCCAATTTTTAAAAAATGGGTGAAAGACTTGGGCAGACACTTCACAAAGCCCAGACATCCGAGTGGCCTGCAGACACGGGGCCGGCATGCCAGATCAACGGCCCCTGGGGCAAACACAGCCTCCCGAGGCATCGGTCCCTCCAGAGCGGCTGAAATCAGCGATCAGAAAGTGCGTGTTGCTGAGGCTTGGAGGGAGCTCCCATGCCTCCTGTGGGTGCGTACGTGAGCTCGACCACGGGGCTCTGTACACCCCTGCCCCGGGGAATGGCCGCCAGGAGAGCAGACACGGCACCAGGGACCTGGGACCATTGATGACAGGGCCACTCACAGCTGCAAACCGGGACAGGCAGGGGCCGTGGCAGCAGTGGGAGGCCGACCGAGAAGGATCTGAGTTCTGTCCTGGGGACAGAGAGCACGTGCTTCCTCATCTCGACGACTCGCGTTTCTTGCCCAATCCCAAGCCTGCTCTGCGGGAAGGCCACCATCGCACTCGGTACGGAGGGTCTTACGTGTGTGTCTCCTTCAGGAAATGCGGAACAGAGAGAGGGCAGGGGGGACGGGCCCTAGGAAATCAGAGGCCTGCCAGTTTGCTTGTCGCCAGGACGGCAGAGGACAGAGGTGAAGCTGACTGTACCCCACAAGGCCCACACCACACACCTCTGCACGGCCCTGCCCCTCAGCCTCTGGGATTCTGTGGATGCTGCGTTCCACCTCCCACCTGCTTGGACCAAATGTCACGTCCTTTGGGAGTTTTTCTTTTGCCCAATTATCTGCCCTGGCTCTTCATTCTGGACGCCCCAGAGCACTGGCTGTCCCCTAGACCCGCTCTCTGCACCTGTCCCTGTGAACCTGGTAGCCAGACTAGATGGGAGCTCTGCAGGGCTGGGGCCGGGACCTGTTCCCGTGTCCTGACACTGAGCAGGACCCCAGGGATCAGGACCCAGTGAACGGGCTCAGGAGGACAAAGACATTCGGGTGGTTGGCAGAGCAGACCACCGGCACCCACTGCTTGTCCATATTCCACGCCCACCCCCGGGGCGGCTCACAGGGCCAGATGCCAGAGTCTCGGCAGACTGAGCTCTGCCCCAGCTGTACCCTCCCCAAGCAGGACCGGTCACACGGCCTTGCACTTGCCAAAACCAATGACCCCACATGGCGGCGTCGCCGCAGCCCTGGTCCCGGGCCCATGAAGGGGAGGGGCACGCCACAGAGGGCACGGCTTTTCAGACAGGGCTGCGGCCCAGCCGTGCGCCATGAAGCCAGCTTAGTGACCCACGATTAAAGGACAACGGGGTGGGAAATGTGCTTGTGGCCTGCCATCCGTGACAGCACCGCGGCCTCAGAGACTAGACATTTCCTACGTGGTGGTCGTGTTTAAAAAACCCTGAACTCGAGAACCACCGGCCTGTAGTGCCTGCAGCCTTCTTCCCTTCCAGAAGCCTCACTGCTATGCGTGTGGGGCTCTGTTCTCTGCCCCAGGGAAAGCGGACTTAATCAAGGTTGCCAACGTTCTTCAGAACAACATCAACAGTGGTGAAGGTTTGTGTAGTGCTTTGTGCGTTTACACACAGTCTCGTTGTACCCGCACATGCCTATGAGGAGAAAGAAGGGCAAAGGGCTTGAAATCGGAGCTGTGTGATCGCAGACAAGCCGCTCGACCTCTCTGGGCTTCGCTTCCTGCCCTGGGGAAGTGTTGAGGATTAACGGAGCGTGTGTGTGCTCCAAAAGGCTGAGACAGAAACGCTCGTCGTCGGCTCCCCCGAACAGACGGAGACGTCCAGTGACGGACCACCCCTTGGCTAGAAGAAGGCGCAAGCACAGCCTTGAGCCGCTCCTGAGTCCCCAGCGACAGCTGGCGCGGACCCCACTCACCGCCCTGCCACGCCCTTCGCCAGAGGCAGGAGCGGTTACTGTTATTCCCATTCTGCAGATGAAGGAACTGAGGCCCAAGGGCTCCATAAGGAGCTCCAGTCTATCCCCTCGGGAGCTGGATGTGTGGGCAGGCCCACCCCAACCTCACCTCTTGGCCCCGTCCTCGATGGTCTCTCCGTCTTGAACTTTGCCCCCGAAGCCATTCCAGCGGCCGGCCCCAAAGCCTCGCTTCTTCATGCCCAGGAGCACCCGCTGAGGCTGCAGCACTAGCACCAGGGTGTAGAGCCTGGAGGCGCCCATGGTCCTCCGGGGACCCCTGAGGAAGGCAAGAGGGCGGGCTCAGCCCAACCTGGGTGCAGACGGGGGGCGGTGGAGGCCAGGGGCCAGGTGGGATGGGAACATGCCGTGGAAGGCAGGGAGGGGAAGGCTGGTATGTCATCTCCCAGCCCTGCCACACGTGGCTGGCCTCAGGGACAAGGGAGCTTCTGGGCTAGAGAGGGGCTTGGCTCTGCGAATCCAGTGGCAGCAGTGCCCAGGCTGTTGGCAGGGGCATGGCCATGTCAGTGCTTGCCCCGCCTCAGCACAGAGGCAAGAGGGCAGTCCAGCCGTGGGCACAGCAGAACCAGGCGGGTTAGCCCCTGGTCGTCGGGTCAGGCTTTAGGCCGTGCCTCTTCACCAGTGGGGTCTTCTTCTGGCCTTCTTCAGCAGTGGCAGACTACGGAGTCCCAAGCAGTGCGTAGCTCCTGACAGCGGAGAGCCCGCTCAGCAGGGCTGGCTGGTCCTCCCTCCTGCGACAGCTCATCTGCTCACAGCTGTTGCTGCCCTGGGGGCCACAAGGGCCCCCCTCCTGCTCGAATGGGCGAGCACCAGCCAGAGGAAGACTCCCAGGCTGAAGTCTGGGTGCTTGCTGGAGACATGGGGGAGGGCCAGGAGCAGGGCCCCTGTCCACCCAGCCCTAGCACGGCCTGGGGCCCACTGAACACAAGTCTCCCACGCTGGGGACCACGCTGGATGAGAAGCAGGCACAGGGATCCTTCTGGGAAGTTCCGGTGCCTGAGATAAGGCACCTTCGGGTGGGCCCTGGTGTTGGGGGTGGGTCTCCGTGCCTGAGGCTGGATGCCTGTGTACTTGGTCCTGAGGCTACGGGGTCACGCCCAGAGCCCTGGCTTCCCAGTGAACTGTGCTGGTGACGGGGAGGATACCGGGGGTGTCGGCTATCAATTAGGAAGCACTCACTGTATGCTTCTCAAAAAGTATTCTGTTTAACAGACCCAACAACTCCGAGAGCTAAGACTCTCGTTCCCCGTTTTCAGAGGAAGAAGCGGACACTGAGAGGCGGAGTTGGACCCAAGGTCAAAGGGCAGACTCAGTGCCCCAACCTGGGTCTAGTGGCTGTTGAGGTTCAGCGGGGGCACAGACGCTGGAGCAAGCGGCCTGGGTCCTCAGAGAGCCCACCTCGTGTCAGGGCTGGGGGGCTTCCTCCCACTGGGCAGCCCTGTTAGCCGTGGGGCCCAGTCCAGTCACCTGCAGACTGAGGCCCCTTATCAGGGCTTTAAGAGACAATATCCGCCCTTTGCAGAGCACCAGGCCGGTCTTACACAGCGCGGGGGGGCTCGGGACCTCAGGTCCCCAGGCCGTGAGACCCCGGCAGTCCGGGATCCATCTCCTCCGGCCTCTGCTCACCTGGCACCCGCCTGCCCCTCTCCCCTCCGCTTCCCCTCCTCAGAGGCCCCCGAGCCCTGCACTCCTCTACCCGGTGCCTGGACCCCCCGCCCCGGCCCCCCTCCCCCCGCCCCCACCCCCTCCCCCTCCCCCGGACCCCCCCCCCCCCTCCCAGGTCCCTCTCCCTCCTCCCCTCCTCCCTCCCCCCAGGTCCGCCGAGCCCCCCTCCTCCCTCCCCGGTCCCCCATCCCCGGGCCCCGCCCCTTCCCCTCTTCCCTGCTCACCTGACCCGGGCTCCGCTCCCCGGCTCCCCTGTGCCGGGTCCCCAAGCCCGCGTTCCGCGCGCGCTTTCTGAACCCGGGCACCGCTTCCGGGGGCGTGGTCTCAGGCCGGAAGCGAGGCCGGCACTTCCGGCGCGGGCGGCCGGAGCGGATCTGCACCCATGGCTCGGTGAGTGGGGTTGTGAGCAGGGAGGTGGTCGCGGTGGTGCGCGCAGTCGGCCTTTACGGAGCGCCTGCTGCAAGCGTGCGGGAGGAGGAGGGGCTAGGGGTGCGTCCCAGGTTCCCTCGGCGGAAAAAGGGGCGCGGACGCGGGCGTCCCGGGCGAAGTGCCTAGGAGAGGACTTCCAACACGGAGCCAGGTGGAGGGCGGGGAAGAGTGGGGACAGGTGAGGGGCGCTGCAGG
>NW_025408980.1:0-16691 GCF_002201575.2 Neomonachus schauinslandi | reverse complement strand
ATAGTTGTAGGAAAGCAGAAGAGGCCCTCAGAAGACTCGATGCGGGGATGGGTCTGACAGTTTGGGACAGAGTGTGTCTGGGTGTGGAACCGACTTCTAGTCTCATCTTTTGTGATGAGGGTCCATCTTCCCTGTTGAAGACACTCCCGGGAGGGGATTGATGATGACCAAGGTCCTTTTGGAGCAGCTGTCTTCAGGCAGATGAGGGAGATCAGAGAGAACCTCGCCCTGCATCTGCTTTTTCTAGTGCCTTCAGCTCAAAGTAATCAATGTACCAAAGCGGCACGTATTGGGGTGGCGTGTCCTGAAGTCCTTTGCCATTAAATTTATTAAGTATCTGTTGAGTACGTCTCTGTCACAAGAATATTTTGAGGTTTCTTTTACTTTTAACATTAGACTTTTTTCTCAGAATATTTTTCTGCCTCTCGGTTTATCATCACATAGATTCCCCTGGAAGTGGGGTTTTCTGCTGTCCCCCTTAGCACTGGTAATTTGCACCATTGCCCTTGATTTGCTCTTCTCTGTGCCATCCCCCACCTTTTCGTCTCCCCGTCACGGACAACTTGTTGGGTGCAGAGGGTGGCCGAGTTGAGTGGCAGGAGGGTAAAAAGGGCCATCCACTGACCCATCACCAAGGCTACCAGTCCTTGAACTCTGCTCACTTCAGAATCATGCTTTGAAAGGTACCTTTCATTATCAACACATTCTGCCCCCTTCTTTTTATAGATAAGAACTCTGGAGCCTAGAGAAGCCAAGGGTTTCCTCAAGGTCACCCTAGGTGTCGATGGCAATCCGGGCACAGAACCCACGTCTCTGCAGCACTGTCTTTGGGTCTTGCTTTATCACACCGGAGAATCAAATCTATTCAGCTACTGAGGGATTTGGGCAGACACAACTTCCGTTTGCGATTGAGATAACTGACACATGAATTTTCAGTCACGGAATTTCTTGGGGAGATGAGGGGAAAAAAATCCCCACTGGGAACAAATTTAAAATGAAAAGCTGTGAAAATGTATGCCTCTCTGAAAAAGGTGTTTAACCTGCTTCCTGGAGTGACTTGTGTTAGGGAACACTTAGTAAGCACCTGCTGACCCAATTAACACAGGGAAGGCAGCAAACTCCCACTGAAGGTGACCTGAGAAAGAGTTGTCTTCTCAATAAATGTAAACAAATACCATCGCCTTTTTTTTCCATTTGAATTTGTTTACCACAGTAATGCAGGTGCATGGGAATAGTTCCATAGGAAGCTGAATCCAGTCATGAGGAAGCATCTAGCATGTGAGCCATTCTACAAGACAACTAGAGTCCCATCCTGTATTCAAAAAAGTCAGTGTCAAGAAAAACAAGAAAGACCTGAGGGGATGGGGACTATTCTATAATTTAAATTTCAAAGAGATAAAACAACCAAATGCAAACTGCGAAATTTGATTAAATCCTGATGAAAAAAAATATATAAACAGCATTTGGGGGACTGTTGAGGATATTTGACTGTGGATTGTATATCAATCCACATAGGGGATCACAGGGGATTGGTGTTCATTTCCTTGCATATGATGATGATATTCTGAGTGTGGAGGAGAATGTCCTTGTTCTCAGGAGACACCAGCTGGAGTATTTACGAAGAAAGCATTGTGATGTTTTCAACTCACTTCAAGTGGTTCAGAAAAAAATAAGGGAGAGATAAAGCTAATGTGGTATCCAGGTTAAGAGTATCTGGGTATTCCTTGCACTATTCTTTAACTTTTATAGAGATTTGAAAAATTTCAAAATAAAAAAAGAGAAAAGGTTAGTGTAAAAAGTCTCATTACAAAAAATGTGGTCTTCTCTTTCTACCCACTTCCTGTTTCCCAGGATACCTGCTCTCAATGTTATTTAGCTGCTAATTCTGGTGTTCACCTCCCATTTTAAAAATAAACGCAGATACTGCTAGTTTTCGAGTCCTACAAT
The DNA here is from genome assembly GCF_002201575.2 of Neomonachus schauinslandi. Taxonomy (NCBI): domain Eukaryota; kingdom Metazoa; phylum Chordata; class Mammalia; order Carnivora; family Phocidae; genus Neomonachus; species Neomonachus schauinslandi. The sequence goes on along the minus strand of NW_025408980.1, from coordinate 14,744 downwards.
TTTAGATCTAATAACTCTCTGGTATAGTAGGTGACAATGTTAGCTTTTTTGTGTTAGGTACCTTATTCAACATTTTCACTATTATAACTAAATCATGTAGGACCATATATGATTAGCAAAAGAGTATATAATGATTACAATGCCTGTATTGTAAAAATTACTTTTTATATTGGACTTGATTGCTTTATTTCTTCATTTGCTTTGATTTTTAGGAGCTATTAAGCATTTTCTCACCTAAAAACAACAGCTCTGTAAAATCCCACTCAGTGCCATTTTCCCCCAGGTGATCTCTATTAGTAGCATTTTCTTTGCGAGGACACCTGGTGTGGAGTTCTCTGACCACCTGAGTTGGAGTATACTGCATGCCCCCAGGCCTACTGCATGATTATTAACTGGGACTTTCCTTCATCACCACCCTGGGAATACCCAGGGCATCTCCCTGTGTTGGATCCCGATTCTTGGATCGTGTGTTTTCTTTTGCCTCCTTATCTTATAGCTATCTGTGTTTTGTTGAGGAGTTGAATTCCATTCCAATTCCTGACTTTTTGTATGTGACCTTCTTTTTCTTTCTAAAAATTCTTGGGATATTTTCTTCTATCTGATGTCCTGACATTGCACCATGGTGTTCTTTGATATTGGTCTTTTTCCATTCATTGTGCGGGACACTCAGTAGAAGTTTTCATTTGGACACTCATGTTCTTTGGTTCTGGGAAAATTCATTGAACTATTTATTCAGTAATTTCCTTTTTTTCCCATTTTCTCTGGTCTTTCTGGGACTCCTGTTAGCCAGATACTCAGCTTCCACATTGAGCTTCTAATTTTGTTACCTTTTTCTCCTGTGGGACCTATTCTTTTTGTTCTACTTTCATGGAGATATCTTAGACTTAATCTTTCAGCTCTTTTACTGTTTTTTTTTTGCTATTATATATATTTATATCTATCATACTTATAGTTTTCAAAGACTCATTTTTATTCTCCAATCTGTTCCATTTTAAGCATTCTATTCTTGTTTCATGGATACAAGATTTCTCTTATTTTCCTGACATATTTTAAAATTTTTATTAGGATTTAATTTGAACATAATAAAATACACAAGCCATAAGAGTACAGCTCAATGAATTTATTCCATTGATCCTTAAATATCATATCGTATTACAATATTTACATGTAATATAAATATAATAGGATATCTCATATATATGTTCATATTTATAATGAATTGTAAAATTTATATAATTGTATATATTAAATTATATATGGTATAGTAGAATAAAGGATGTATATTATATATAACATACATACATTTATAATTTAAATATATCCTTCATAACTACCACTCAAACCAAAATATAAAATATTTCTAGCATACCATCAGCCTGACTTTGCCCCTCTCCCCACAGAAATAACCACTCATCATCTCCATCATACATTCCATTTTTCTCCTCTATTATCTTTTAAGTTAGATATTCTTATATAATTTTTAGGGAGGATCACATCATTCATCCTTGACTTGACTTATTACAGTTGAGTCTGAATTTGTACTTTTCCCATTTCTGAACAGTGCAAGAACCTCATGACACCTTCACTCTTGTGCTACTTTCCTGCTCTTTGTTGCTATTGTGGACATGTACTGTCCTCCTGTGTATGGCAGAGGACACCTAAGACAGGATTATTACTGGTTTATACAGTCAACAACACTTTATATTTTGTTTTTGTTTTTTTTTAAGATTTTATTTACTTACTTGAGACAGAGAGATACAGAGAGAGAGAGCGTGAGCAGGGGGAGAGGCAGAGGAAGAGGGAGAAGCAGACTCCCTCTGAGCAGGGAGCCCAATGTAGGGCTCAATCCCAGGACTCGGAGATCATGACCTGAGCCAAAGGCAGATGCTTAACCCTCTGAGCCACCTGGGCACCCCTATATTTTCTTTTATTTAGCCATTTCAGTGATCTTCAGGGCTTCTGGCAGTTCTAGTCTCCTTTCAGTGATAATTTTCCTTCCATTTCAAGAAATTCCTATGACATTTCACTCAATACAGAATTGATGGTGACAAAGTCCCCATTTTTGTTTGAAAATGATTTTATGTTGTTTTCATTTCTAAAGGATATTTTCACTAGGAATAGAAGTCTGCTGTCAGGTTTTTTTCTTCTTTTAGCACTCTGAAGATGTGGCTCCATTATTTTTTTATGGATTCCATATTTTCATTGAAAAATCAGCTGTCAGTCTAATTGTAGGTTCTTAAAGATATGGTTTTTTTGTTTTGTTTTGTTTTTCTACTCTAACTGGTATTTTCTTTTTGTCTTTGGTTTTCAGTAGTCTGGTTATAATGTAACTGAGTATGAAGTTCTTTGTATTTATTCTGCTTGCAGTTTTCTAAGCTTCTTGAACCTGTAGATTAATGTTTTCATGTTCAAGCATTATCTCTTCAACTATGGCTTCTGCCCTGTTCTCTCTCTCCTTTCCATCTGAGACTCCAGTTGTATATTTGGGAGACTTTTTGCTGTGTCCCACAAGTCTCTTATGTCAAGGTCTGTTGTTTTTTTCCACCTGAGCTTCAGTTTGGATTTTTTTCTACTGATCTTACTTTTATTTTATTATTTCTATCTTCTGCTATGTCCAGTCTTCTGTTAAATTCTTCTCATAAGTTATTAATTTCAGTCATATTTTTCAGTCCTAAAATGTCCATGTTTCTTTTTGTAGATTTCAATCTAAAATGAATCCTACACTGAAAGTCATTTTTATCCATTTTTCACCCATTTTATCCATCTTTTCGTCCATTTACTTTTACACAGCATTCATAGTTAAAGCCCTTGTCTGCTAATTACAATACCTGGACTATTTCTTGATCTGCTTCAATTGTTTATTTATATTTTTATCGGTTATTAATTAGATAGTCTTGTCTCTTTGAAAATTTATTTTTTAATTATTTTTTATTTATATATTTATATATAATTATTTTTTAATTATATGTCAGACATTGTATATAAAAGTGATATACTCTTCTACCACAGAGGACTTTATTTTCCCTATGTATGGAGGGTGAGGAGCTAGTCACCTCAATCCATTTAGGAATTGAGATGGATCAGGGTTGGGTTACAGGTTCAATAAGACTCAGTCCACCTCTGGTTCATCTCTCTATCTTGGTAGTCCCCAACCTGACTTACAGTATTTCATTTGTCTCTCAAATGAGAGTATTAAATAAAATTTTTTTGTTTTATATGTTGAGGCCTCTGAGTGGTGCCCAGTGAATGCCACTCTCCCCTACTCAGCTTGTAAACAGTTTGAAGAAAAACAAAGAAGACCGAACTGTTATCTTTTTTAATAATGCAGGCCACACTAGCAAACAAGGCTTGAGACGTGTTCAGCAAGTTAGCTTGGCAATATTAAATCTCAGATTAGGCAGACTTTCTTACCTAGTACCATGTAATCCTGGATAAGATTGAGCCTCCCTATGGGGGGGGGGGTACCGTCTAGGCATGAGAACACAGCAGAGAATGTTTCGTCCTTGTAAGCAACTTTCTCTCAAGAAGAGATAGGGCAGAGCCAAGCCAAGCATGTGAAGTTATCTTCTTAAGTTTGCTAATCAAAGTAATAGCTCCACCTCCTTAGTGTTAGGGGAAAATCTCTCATTATGGAAAACAGAAGTGGGGAAAAGGTATTCTCCCTTCTAGGAGTATTTCCTGGACTGTGTTCTTGATGGGGCTACAGCACTGAGCCATACTTACCATCCTCACTTGACTCAGAGTTCCTTTCATGCATTTATTCCCTATTTTAGAGTTCGAGACTGCCTAAAACTTTGTTTTCCAAAAGTTATCTTATTGCTGGCCCTCCATACATTATCTTATACCAACAGTGGGTAAACTACAACCTGCAGGTCAACGCTGGCCTGCTGCCTCTTTTTGTGAATAAAGGGGGTTTTTTTGGTTCATTTGTTTGTTTAACATAACCACATCCTCTCACTTATGCATTTTCTGACTGTTTTCATACTCCAGTGGCAGAGCTGAATTCCTGGGACTGAGCCTGGATGTCTCCCAAAGCCATAAATATTTACTATCAGGTCTTCCACTGATAAATTTTTTGACCCCTATCTTAGACCACAACTGGTTTTATACCAACTTTTCTTCTTTCTTTCGTTCTGAGGTTTACTTAAAAAAGGAAAGTACAACTGGATAAAAGACCAGGTACATTCTGCTCTATTTATAACAAACACCAACACCTTAGGATCTCTGAATATTTCTCAAAGGTGCTTCTTTCTGCCTTTTAAACAATATAGCTTCCAATCGGAAAAGCCAAGACATGGTGTCAACCTGGGAATTAGACAAATACAGGGCATCCATTATCCCTAGCAGCCTTGGTGTCTTGCAAGACAAAGTCAAGCAAGGGTACCCATCAGTTCTACATAGCAGCTAGTGACCAACTAATCTCAAACGAGGTGACCTCAAGTTCATTCTCTCTAAAGCTGATAGTCTCACTTTGGACAGGTGGTGTAGGTGTTTATCCACACCTTAGCATCGTAAATATCTCTCCATTGGGAGAGATTCGTGTCAATTTGACCAGGAACATCCTCTAGGCTATTTGGCAGTCATTTTGACTCATTCAGCTCATTTATTCTTGAACCCATAGCCAGGTAATACATAAGCAGTAGGAGCTCTGCTAGTTCAAATGTACTATTTCTCCTTCTGTAAAGACCAGTTGCTGATGTTAGTTGTGGATTTGGATATGGATCGTCCTCCTTAATGGCTGCTTACCCGAGATTCGTACACCTGCATGAAAAGGCAAATGCTAAGAAAATGAGTTAATGTTTTTACATGTTGGGGTATCCACATGCTACTTTTAAATTATCCATTCTTGTGGGGAGTTGTCTTCATTAATGAAGCAGCTCCACAGATTTCTGGATGAGTATGCAGGTAAAATCTCACATGGCATAGACCATGCATGGTAGTGGAGATAGTGATGATGATACTAAGATACTACCTGAGGTAGACTGAACTCTCAGTCAATGTATTCATCTCCTTTCCTGTAGGGCTCATCCTACAGGAAGATTTTCCTTCCCCTTCTATAGCACACTTGGCCATAAGACTTGCTTCAGCCAAAGGATTGTGCGTCACACAGAAGCATTCAGAGCCATCACATCTCTTTTCCCTCTATCTAGAGTCTGGCATGTCTCAACAGAGACTCACTTTTAGCCTAGGTCCTGGAATAAAGAATATGTGGTGCAGAGCCATATAAGACAGACATGTATTATGAAGGAGAGATTAGTTGTAGCAAGACACTGAGATTTGTTACAACAAAGTGATGCTGTAGCATTGGGGTGGTTTGTTATCATAGCATAACTTAGTGAAAGCCAACAAATATGATAAGTTGAATTTTTGGTGATTGTTCTGTGATGCTCAGGGCACAAGAAATATTACATTTTCCTGGCCAAACATAAGCAGTGTGGGAAAGAAGGTAAGTTATATATTTTAGCTTGCTTAATGTTAATGCTAATCAATCAATAATTAGGATAACATCTACAGACAATCTATCCTCAAAACTCACCAACATTTCACATTACACATTAAAGGCCGTATTAGTAATATTCTTAAGTGTCTTCTTGCCTCATTAAGGTAAAAACCATTGCTCATGTCTTCTAAAGTATTCCCAGATTTTGCTTTTCATAACTGCTATGGATCTGCTGTTACCTGGGGGTAAAATGAGAAATTTTATTTATTTATTTATTTTTATTATTAACATATAATGTATTATTTGTTTCAGGGGTACAGGTCTGTGATTCATCAGTCTTACACAATACATAGCCTCACCACAACACAAACCCTCCCCAATGTCTATCACCCAGCCACCCAAAATGAGAAATTTTAAACCCACAAGTATAGTACATCTAAATGTATAAAATTTAGATAAATGTTGCAAATGTAAAGGAAATATCAACATATTTATTAAATAAATATATATTCAACTTGTCATTGGTTGCAGCAAAAAAGTACACAGTAACCAGGGTGTCTGGGTTCTCCGGCTGGCTCAGTCAGTGGAACACATGACCCTTGATTTCTGGGTTGTGAGTTTGAGCCCCACGTTGGGTGTAGAGATTACTAAAAATATATATATTTATATATGTATATATAGGGGTGCCTGGGTGGCTCAGTCGTTAAACATCTGCCTTCGGCTCAGGTCATGATCCCAGGGTCCTGGGATCGAGCCCCACATCGGGCTCCCTGCTCCGTGGGAAGCGTGCTTTTCCCTCTCCCACTCCCCCTGCTTGTGTTCTCTCTCTGTCAAATAAAATAATAAAATCTTTAAAATATGTATATATGTATATATAAACTTTAAGAAAAATAAATAATTGTGAGTTAAAAAAAGTAGACAGTAACAAAGGTAATGTTACTTGCAGCAATGATAAAACAACAAACTACAGAAACACACACCATAGAGTGAAAAAGTCAGACAAAAGGAGTACAGATTATATGATTCTGTGTGAAGCTCAGAAACATGACAGAAAATGGAGCAGGGTGGTTACCCAGATATTGATTGGAAGAGGGCAGGAGGGAACTTTCTGGGGTGCTGAAAATGCTCTATGTCTTAATCTGAGTGGTGGTCAAACAGGAGACACGTGTGTGAAAATTCATCAAGCTGGCCACTGAAGACTTGGGCACTGACCATGTGTCAGGTATTCCTTCAGTGAAGAAAAGAAAATTAAGGTAACCTGCTTTAAGATTTCATTAATGAAAACTTGCCAGTGTGAGCATGGAATATTTTGTGAATGTTGAGTGTAAAATTCATTACCCCATTATGAAAACATTTAAAACAAGCATTTAAGTTCCATGGGCTTGACCACAAGCTGACATCCAATAGAGTCAAACAGTTAACAGCACTCACCTGGCAGGATATACGAGCGCTCCAAATGACAAATAAGATGTAACCCTTACATTTAAATAATTTAAAGCTCTTTTCTTCCCTCCAAAGGGATGTCATGGTAGAAATAGTAAAATTCAGATTCTTTGATCAAGATTATATTTGATTCTTCATATTAGGAACTACAATTAGAATATGGACTGATTCACTGAGATTAGGAAGTATTAGAAAATGCGGTTTTATATGTTAAGTCTCTTACGGGGAAATTGCTTAGCTAGTTAGTGTTGAAGTTTACAATGAATAAGGTGTGGTACTGCCTCTTGTGAAGACTACAAAGGAGTATGGAACAGATGTCCTGTCCTGAATGGGTTTACAGTGTAATTAGGATTTACCAAAAAATATGCTTAAAGTAGGTAATAGATGATGCAGATGGTAAATCAAGTGAGTATTAGTGCTAATATATCACAGAAAAAATACCAGAGCAGAGATGATTGGGAAAGTTTTCACAGAAGATTTAGGGTTTCAATTAACCTTGACAGATGGGTAGAATTTCAAGTGGGCTTGGAGTTTTCAAGGCGGGAAAGAGAGCAATATGAACAAGAAATAGAGGTGAGAAAGTATGAAGAGAATTTGGCTGTGGTCCATGGTTTGAGGGGCTCTGAAGACTGCATGAGGCAAGAACAAGGGACATGATGGGAAAGGTGGGTGCCGGCTGTCAGTGTCAGGCTCGTGATTTTGGACTCTTATGTTTGCAGTGTGGAGTCACCAAAGATTTCTGAACTAGCTTAATATGATTTAAAAAAAACTATATTTCCAGAAGATTGCTCAAAGGCTGCTGTTTGCAGGATTAATCGGACAGAGACAACCTTGGGATGCAGGGAGGCCAAGCTGGAAGCATGAGGTGGTCAGGAGAGGAAATCTCAGCCCCATGGTGGCAGTGGCATAAGGGGAGAGGCAGGGACAAGCCCAGGTGCATCCTATAGAAATGAATGGCACGGCTGGGTGGCTGATGGGGATGAGAAGAACCGAGTGAAAAGTGAGAGGGATAGTTTGTTATGATCTGTTCTATTGTGTGCCAGTCTGATTAGCTGGTGGTGGCTGCTTGGAGTGGTGTATGGAACAGGACTGGGAGGCCCCCTCCAAGTTCTCCTGAAAGACCATAGTAGACAATCAATTGTGTTATCCACCTTGGATAGCACAGGGATGGGCGATGAGTGTAAGAAAACAGCTCTAGCAGCCGCATACCTTTGGAAATACCACTCAGCTTCCGACTCATTTCTTCTTCAGTGAATCCAGCAATTCAATTCAATTCAATTCGATTCAATTCAATTCAACTCAATTCAGTTCAAGCGGCACATGTCAAATGCTTTTTCATAGTCAATAGAAACAATTATTTTTCTCTTTTAATATTTTAATACTGTAAATTGTTTTAATAGATTTTCTAATATTGACATACCCATTCGTTTTCATTAATATATCCCACATGGTCATTGTAATAGTCATGTAATGTTTGCCTGATATTTTATTTAGAATTTCTGCCTTGTCAGTTTTTTTTTTTCTTTAAGTAGCTCTAGGCCCAACATGGGGCTTGAACTCACGACCCTGAGTTCAATAGTTGCATGCTCTACCAACTGAGCCATCCAGGTACCCCACTTTGACAGTTTTAAATGATACTACTCTGTAGTTTTGTTTAAGCTATTATAGTTGGGCTTTTGTTTTAACAGTAAGCTAATGTTACAAAAAAATTTGCGGATATCTTGTTTGTAATCTAGGACAGTTTAGATAGCACTGGAGTTATCGATCTCTTAAAGATTAGGTCCAATTCTATGGTGAACCACCTGGCATTTTTTTGTGAGAGGCTTTATCATTTTGGTTTCCTGTCTCTTGTGGAGTCAACTTTGGTAATTTATCTTTTCCATGAGAAGTATCCATTTCATCCTGGTTTTCTAGGTATTTGCATAGAGTTGAGCACTGTATTTAAAGTTGTACTTTTCCTGTGATTGATTGGTGCTTTAGCTGCAGCTCAGTTATGACTTAGTTTTTTATTGTGATTATTTCTCTAGATATGCAATTTAGATTTCTGTGTCTCCTATACCCAAATGCTGTTTATGAAAGAATTTCTCAACTTCCAGGAAGTAGAAGCTTTTCTGGGTTTTAGTGTATTATTTATATCTAGTTATATCACATTGTGATTAGGAAATGGTATTTCGGGGGGGTGGCTATTGCTATTTTGGGGAATTATTGGTAATATGGGGAGAAGAACTGAGATGTTATTTGTGACCTAATATGTTATTAGTTTTTGTGAATGTCCTGTGAGCACTTAAAAAGCAGCTTATTTTAACAATATAACATACGTATCATCTTCATCTACCTCAATAATTATGTTGTTTAGGTCTTTTACATACTCATTTTTATTAATTTGACCTGTCATGGACAAAGAGAGTCTTCTGTCTCATTCCTTATATTTCTAGTCATTTTTGGTTTGTGAGTGCTAATGATTTCTTTAAAATGTTCTTTTTTGTCTCTTTTTGCCCCGAATTGACCAATGTGTAATATAAAAATCATGACACCTGCTATCTTTCTTCAGCACTCACCTCATAGTCCTTTATTGATTCTTTGATTTGCGATCGTAAAACCCTCCAGAGTGTTTTGTCTCAGAGTCTTTCTGATGGCCTGCAGAGTCCTGGCTCCCTGACCACCCTATATATAATAGCCCTCCTCAATCCCCCCACCTGCATGCTGGCACTTCTTTATCAGCTTAATTTTTCTCTGTAGGACTCCTCACCATCAGGCACACCATATATTTACTTGTTTCTTTCTTTGCTATCTGTCTCCTTCTCCTAAAATGGAGCATTTTTAGGGTAAGAGCTTTGTCATTTTGGTTCATGGGTATTTTGCCAGCACCTACTATACACCTGGCACATAGTAGGACAATAAATACTTATTAATGAACAGGTAAAGCTTGCTGAGTCACTATGTCTTAGATGTTTCTCATTTGGTTAGTGATCCAAACTGAGATAATTTATTTTCCTTTAGATATCACATTTTGACTCCCTACCATAAGCAATGTTGGAATTAATATACTTCCACTTTATCCGACTTCCCTTTCCTGTCTACCGAGCAATTCTACTTAATTATGAAGTTGTGTTTTTTTTTTGCAGTTTACCTTTATATCTTTATGCTTCTACTTCATTTATTGCCTTTAAATGAGATCTTTTTATTTGTGGTTATAAAAGGGAAAAGAAATATTCCCCACCCTCTTTCCACATTGCCCACAGTTTTTCTGAGTTATTTCATTTTTACGTTCTGAGAAGTTTTAGTGTTATTATTCTGGTCGGTAAGCACAATCTCCCTATTTATCATACAGTTAAATGCTTTTAATACTCATCAGTGCTTTATATGTGGTTATATTATCTTAGCTGACTAAATTGCATTCTGTAGTAATTTCTTTAAAAAGTGTTCATGAGGGAGCACCTGGGTGTCTCAGTTGTTTAATCACCTGGCTCTTGATCTTAGCTCAGGTCTCGATCTCAGGGTTGTGAGTTCAAGCCCTGCATTGGGCTCTGTGCTGCGTGTGGAGCCTACATTAAAAAAATAATAATAATAAATAAATAAATAATTTAAAAAGTAAAGAAATATTTAAAAATTAAAAAATGAAAATATCCATGGCAACTGCAGTCCAGGTGTGAAATTCTGAGGTTACACACACTTTCCTTGAGGATGCCAGGAATGCTCATTGATTGCCATTGTGGAAAAGTCTGGGGTTAGCCTGACTCTTTCCTCCTTATAGGGAGAATGACTATATATTTATTCATCTGGTTCCTGAGGACAACCCAGCTTATGCTGTGACAATGTAATGACTAATAATATCCACTCTCACTCTGTCAATTGTTCCAGTTAAAACAACAAATTTTATGGTCATCTTACTTTTGGATAACTTGATATTTTTACAGGATGCCTAAAGAAGTATCTTTGAGGAAAGAAACTTCAAGATAATATCTTAATGTTTATCCTTTTATGTGAGTTTTTTTCTGGAACAAGTTATTTCCTTATAATCTGTAGATTAAAGTCCTCTTTAATATTCAGAAAGTTTTCTTGAATTTTATCTTTAAATATTTTTCCTATACTCCCCCACTCTCCACTTGTTTTGTTGTTGTTGTTGTTGTTTTCTTCTAATGGGATGAAGGTTATGTGTGTTGGATCTCATTGGTCTTCCATATATAAAACATATTCTCTCTAATCCATTAAAATATTTATTTTTATTTTATTTTTTCTTGCTCTTCTCTTTCCTATGCTCCATTTCCATTATTATGTTTTCCACAGTGTTTTTTCTTCTTCATGTTGCTTTCAGTTTGACCTTCATTTCCAGGATTATTTTTTCAATTTCCTTTTGAAGCTTTCACTTTTGGGGGTTGTCTGCATGATTTTCCCTGGCCTCTTTTATCTCTATTTGTGATTTTGCATTATAGGGGAAACAAACTCATTGAGCTCTTGTGATCCAGTGTTATCTGTTCAGTTTTCACCTGCTCTATCACAATTTTCATCTTTGTGGCAATATTTTTCTAGTTAATGCTCATTGTTCATTTGTCATTTTTTTCCTTTTATTGTGTATTTCTGACAATATTATACCAATTCTATTTTAATTCACTTTTAAATTAAGAATTTTGCATAAGTAAACTAAGTTTTTTATGGACAAGCAGATTTCAGAAGGTTCAGATGGGGGAAGGGCCAGGGTTATGTTCCTGAACAGTGGGTAGTGTATCTGAGTTCACTCTTTCTGCTTTCATTTCTCCCAATCATCAAAGGTCAGCTCTGCAGTGCTGTTCCTAATTGTGAGTCTCTCTGCTCTGCCTTTTTTCACCAACAAAATGCCTCTTCTGCAAATATGGCTTTTCCGTGTGATTTTTATTCAGTACCATATTCCTTGCCAATCAGGAATCTGTGTCCATTTAAACTATTAAAGTTAGAAAAAGATAAGGTTGAAAAAATACTAGAGTAAATACAGTGGAATTAGAAATTTATTAGATTTATCCAAAAGAAAAGAGTAAAGAAAAATACAAAGGGACAAAGAATAGTTGGGATAAGTAGCAAATAGCAACATGGAGGCCTAAACTCGGTGATGTCAGAAATTAAATGAAAATAAAAGAGACCAAATTATAACTTAAAGGCAAAGATTGTCAGGCTCAATAAGAAAATATCCAACTATGTACTATTTCACAGAGTAACACTTTAAGTACAAAGGCAGAAGTATAAAGATGGAAAATTACATATTATATAAACACCAGCAATATAAGGTTGGTCTGGCAAATTAATATCACAAAAAAATAGATGAAAAGGCAAGAAATACTATTAGTGATAAAGAGGGAGGTTTCATAATACTGGAAGGGTGAATTCTACAGGAAGACAGAAGAATCATAAACGTATGTGTATCTAATAGCATATCCTCAAAATACGAAAAGCAAAATTTGGCAGAAATTAAAGAGAAATAACAAATCCACAATTACTGATCTCAATAACTGATAAAACAAACAAGAACAATCATTAAGGACACAGAAGATTTGAACAGCATTAATAGCCAAATTGACATTTATGAATTATTTCACCCCAAACTGCAGAGTAACTCTGTTTTCTCCTTTCTTTCTTTCTTTTTTTTCCAGAGGGAGGGAGAGAGAAAGTGCACATGCAAGTGGGGGTGGGGTGGGGATTGGGGGGCGGGGCAGAGGGACAGGGAGAGAGAGAATCTTAAGCAGGCTCCATGCTGTGGAGTCTGATGCCGGGCTCCATCTCACCACTAGGCGATCATGACCTGAGCTGAAATCAAGAATTGGGTGCTTAACTGACTGAGCTACCCAGGCACCCCAAATAACACTATTTTCAAGCACACATAAAACGGCCGTCAAAATAAACCATATACTGAGCCGTATAGTGACACATAAGTCTTAACAAATCTCAAAGGACTGAAATCACACAGAGAATATTTTCTAACTATACTGACATTGAAGTTGAAATCAATAACAAAAACTAACCAGTAATATCTGAATATTAAGCAACACATTCCCATCTAACCCATCAAACAAAAAGCTGAATGAAAATTAGATATATTTTTAATTCAAATAATAATTACTGATACAATCTAGCAAAATGTGGAGGATGTAGTTAGAGCAGTGCTTAGAAGAGAATTTATGGAGTGCCTGGATGGCTCGGTTGGTAGAACATGTGACTTTTGGTGAGTCTGAGCCCCATGTTAGGCATAGAGCCTACTTAAAAAAAAGAGAGAATTTATTTATTGCTTTAATGAGTAAATTAGAAGAAACACTAAAAATCAATTATTTAAACCTCCATCTGAAAAAGCTAGAAAAATATGACCAAATTTAACCCAAAAAAATAGAGGGAAAAAAATACTTAAGAATAGAAATCAGTGAAATAGAAAAATAGATGGACAATAGACAAAATCAACAAGACCAGAAGTTAGTCTTTTAAAAAGATTAATAAAAATAATATAACATTTATCAGACTGATGAGTAAAAAAAAAAAATTATCAATAGCTGTAAAGAAAACTGAGATATTACCACAGATCTTACAGATACGAGAACATAATAGAAGGAAATTCAAAACAAAGTTAACTTGACAGGTTAGATTAAATGGAGAAATTTTTTGAAAAAATCCATTTATCACAATTGAAATAAGAAGAAATGTAATATCTAAATATTCTCATATCTTTTAAAGAAATGGAATCAGTTATTAAAAAATAGTCCCTCTATAAGAACTTCAGGCTCAGGTGACTTCACTGGTAAATTCTTTCAAAAATTTAAGGAAAAAATGATACTAATCTTATATGACTTTTTCACAGAAATGAGGAAAAGGGGATATTTGCTAACGCATTTTATGAGGCCAGTATAACTTTGGCAACAGAACCTGACAAAAATATTATAAAGTTACAGACCAATCTCCCTGATGAATACTAAGATCCTAAATAAAATATTAGCAAATTAGATCCAACAATTTATAAAAGGGTGAACACATCATTACTAAGTACATTTAACATTTGAAAAGCTTTTATTAACCAAAAATCACTAGTAAAATAAAGGAGAAAAAACAAAGGAACATCTCAATAGATGCAGAAAAGTCATTCAGTGAAATTCAACACCTTTAATCACAAAAACACTCAGTATTTCTCCAGCTGGTGAAAGTATCTACAAAGGCCTTTGGCTAATATAGAAAATTCTGAATTGTGAAGTAGCAAATGCTTTTCCCTTTGGGATCAGAGAAGAAAAAATATTTGCTCTCACCACTTAGATTGAACATAATACTGGAGGTTCAAGTCAGTGCAAGAAGGGAAGGAGAAAGAGACAAAAAGCATATAGTTTGACAATGAAGAAGTAAAAGTGTTATTTACACATGATTATATATATAGAAGATCCGAAGAAATTTAGACACAATCTATTAGAACTAATCAGTGAATTCAGCAAAGCTGTGGGATATGTGGTCAACATACAAAAATCAATTGTTTCTATATATTAGCCACAAAAAAATTGGAAATGAAATGTAAAAAGTAAGAAAACTGTTTTAAAGAGTCCTTCCAACATTACTGAAGATATTTACTTTTCCTCACTCCTTGCTAAAGACTGCACCGATCATTGGTAAAAGGAACATGAAAGACACTCCAGTAGAAATTTTTGTATACATTTAAAGTAAGTAGTATTGTTGGTAATGTTCTCATTCCAGAGTGTTTTAGACAGGGAGAACTTTGCACGGGGAAGTATAAGCAAAACTGAATCATGAGTAATCTGTCATTACCTTCAGGGTATCCATAAGTTATACCAGGTAATTATTCATAGGCTCAGAAAACTTGGGACAAGAGGCCATGGCTGTAAGCCAAGGAAGAAAACATCAGATA
>NW_025408979.1:0-16766 GCF_002201575.2 Neomonachus schauinslandi | reverse complement strand
TACCACCTCACACCAGTCAGAATGGCTAAAATTAACAAGTCAGGAAATGACAGATGTTGGCAGGGATGCAGAGAAAGGGGAACCCTCCTACACTGTTGGTGGGAATGCAAGCTGGTGCAGCCACTCTGGAAAACAGTATGGAGGTTCCTCAAAAAGTTGAAAATAGAGCTACCATATGATCCAGCAATTGCACTACTGGGTATTTACCCCAAAGATACAAAAGTAGGGATCCAAAAGGGTACGTGCACCCCGATGTTTATAGCAGCAATATCCACAATAGCCAAACTGTGGAAAGAGCCAAGATGTCCATCGACAGATGAATGGATAAAGAAGATGTGGTATATATATATACAATGGAATATTATGCAGCCACCAAAAGGAATGAGATCTTGCTATTTGCAACGACGTGGATGGAACTCGAGGGTATTATGTTGAGCGAAATAAGTCAAACAGAGAAAGACATGTATCATATGACCTCACTGATATGAGGAATTCTTAATTGCAGGAAACAAACTGAGGGTTGCTGGAGTGGGGGGTGGTGGGAGGGAGGGGGTGACTGGGTGATAGACACTGGGGAGGGTATGTGCTCTGGTAAGCGCTGTGAATTGTGCAAGACTGTTGAATCTCAGATCTGTACCTCTGAAACAAATAGTGCAATACATGTTAAGAAAAAAAAAAAAGAAGAAGAAGAAGAAGAAGGTAGCAGGAGGGGAAGAATGAAGGGGGGGAAATCGGAGGGGTAGACGAACCATGAGAGACGATGGACTCTGAAAAACAAACTGAGGGTTTTTGAGGGGAGAGGGGTGGGAGGATGGGTTAGCCTGGTGATGGGTATTGAGGAGGGCACATTCTGCGTGGAGCACTGGGTGTTATGCACAAACAATGAATCATGGAACACTACATCTAAAACTAATGATGTAATGTATGGGGATTAACATAAGAATAAAAAATTAAAAAAAAAAAAAGAATTCCCACCATTGAGTTGACTAACACGTTCATCACCCATTTTGTTTTGTCTTTTCGTCTGTTTTGTTTTCTTTGTTTGGGTTTTTATTTTTGTTTGAGTTGTATGACTTCCATATCCGTTTTACATATTAACCCATCGTTGGAGAGTTTGGGAATATTCTCCCATTCTGTAGGTTGCCTTTTCATTCTGTTGACTGTTTCCTTTGCTGTGCTGAAGATTTTTAGTTTGATGTAGCTCCGCTTGTTCATTTTGCTTTTGTTGCCTTTGCTTTTAGTGTAAAATCCAAAAAGTCATTTCCAAGATCAATGTCAAGAAGCTTAGTCCTTATGATTCCTTCTAGGAATTTTACAGTCTCAGGTTTTATGTTCCGTCTTGGATCCATTTTGAGCTGATTGTTACATATGGTGTAAGATTCATTTTCATTCTTTTGCATGTGAATATCCACTTTTCCCAACATTTATTGAAGAGATTGCCCTTTCCTCATTGTATATTCTTGGCTGCTTCATAAAAACTTAATTGATTTTATGCCTGGGTTTATTTATCAGTCCTATAATCTGTTCCATTGATCTATGTGTCTGTTTTATGCTAGTACCATACTGTTTTGATTACTGTAACTTTGTGATATAATTTGAAATCAAAAAGTGCGATGTCTCCAACTTTGTTCATCTTTCTCAATATTGCCTCAGGGTCTTCTGTGGTGCCATAAGAATATTAGGGCTTTTTTTTTTTTAAGATTTCACTTATTTATTTGACAGAGAGACACAGTGAGAGAGGAAACACAAGCAGGGGGAGTGGGAGAGGGAGAAGCAGGCTTCCCACAGAGCAGGGAGCCTGATGCGGGCCTCAATCCCAGGACCCTGGGATCATGACCTGAGCCGAAGGTAGACACTTAATGACTGAGCCACCCAGGAGCCCCTAGGGTTGTTTTTAATTTCTGTTGAAAATGTCATTGGAATTTGATAGAGATTACATTAAAACTACATCTTTTTTATATTGTCTATACATTAAAAAATTATTGTAACAATTGTTATTTTCAATACTTTTTTCTTTTAATCTTTATACTGGTGTTGTAAGTGATTTACCCACCATCATTACAATAGTGGAGAATCATGAATTTAGCTATATGTTTGCCTTTACCTATGAATTTCATATTTTCATATATTTTCAATGTTATTAATATCCTTTCATTTAAGTTTGAAAAACTTTCCATAACATTTCTTATAAGGCTGGTCTACTTGTGATGAACTTCTTCAGATTTTGTTTATCTGGAAAAACTCTATCTCCCTTTAATCCTGCCAGATGGAGTGTTCTTGGTTGGCATTTTTTTCCCACACTTTGAATATATCATCCCACTCCTTTCTGGCCTGCAAAGTCTCTGCTGAAATATCCACTGATAGTCTTGTAAGGGGTTCCTTTGTATGTAACAAGTTTTTCTCTTACTGCTTTTGAATTTTCCTCCTTCTCTTTAACTTTTGACAATTAATTATAATGTGTTTCAGTGTGGGTCTCCTTAGATTCATTGTATTTGATGATCTTTAGGTTTCTTGGATCTGGATATTTGTTTCTTTCCCCAGGTTACAAAAATTTTCAGCCATCATTCAACTTTAACTAAGCATTCTGTCCCTTTTTCTCTCTTTTTTCCCCTTCTGCAACTTCTATAATGTATATATTTTTCTGTTTGATGATGTCTTCCCTTAAGTCCCTTAAGCTATCTTTACACTTTTCCTTTTTTCTCCTCTGATTAATAAATTTCATGCCCTATCTTCAAGTTAATTGATCTCTTCTTGCATGTGATCTAGTCTGCTATTGAATGCCTCCATTGAATTTTTCAGTGCAGTTACTGTATCCTTCAGTTTCATGATTTTTCTTTTGTAACTTTAAAATATTTTATATTTTATATCGCTCGGTTGAAATTATCAATTTGTTCATGCACTGCTTTCTTAACCTGGGTGAGCATCTTTAGGATCATTAAATTGAACTTTCTAATGGGTAAATCACTTATCTTGAAATCCTGAAGATCAATTTCTAGAGATTTATCTTGTTTGTTGTTTGGACCACATTTCCCTGTTTCTTCATTTTCCTTAACTCTCTCTGTTGCTTTCTGCACATTAGATGAGATAGTCACCTCTCCCAGTCTTGACAGAGTGATAGAGTGGTCTCATGTAGGAAATGAACCTAGTCAGTCCCAGCTCTTGGTTGTCTTTTAAACCATTGTGATTGTCTAAGCCACATCTTGGTTCTTAGTGGTCCCTGGTAGTTGATGATGTGCAAATACCCATCAGTATCTCAAAGGATAGGTTCGTAGTCAGTACCTTAGATGCAAACTAGGGTACTGATTAAAAACCAGACCCCATAGGCAGTACCTGGAAAAGTATGTAGTTAAGCCTCCTGGGAGATAGAAACTGGAAGATGGGCATTTTTGTCTGTCCTGAGGCTGCAGCTATATAACAGGGGCGTATATAAACATTTAAAAAGTGTTTCTTTGTTTGCTACAATCCTGTGGGACTCATGAATGCAAGCCCAGTTGGCTATCAGAGCCAGGCAGTCTGGAGGCCTATCCCTTCAGTGGCAACTGCAAAAAAAAACCAAACAAACAAACAAAAATAACAACAATGAAAACAAAAAATAGGGCACTAGACATGTGTACAAGCTCCTTTCAGAGAGATGCTGGTGACCCGGTTTTCATTTTGGGATAAGGTAAAAGGAGAAAGTAAGGGAAATAGCCACCAGCTCACCTGGATTCAATGGAGGACCACAGCTAGATGTGAGTTAATTAGAAGACAGACCCCCAGCAGCAGCTCATAAAGTCAAACCCCTTCTAGATGGAGCATTTTTGCCTGATCCCATTGCACTGAGCTGGGGGGTGAGGGGGGGTTGGAGGGGAGAGAGTCTTAGGGAAGGGGAGTAGAAGAGGCGAGTGTTCATGCAACCATTAAGGACTGCTTCTTTGCTATCGTCCTATGGGTCTTGTGAATTCAAACCCTATTGGCTTTCAGAACTGTGGGTTTGTGGGGCTTGGCCCTCAGGTAGGAGCCTTAAAAGTTGGAGTGCTAGATGAGTAGCTCAAATCCTTCACTCTTCCAGCATAAGCTGACACTATGTGCATCCCCCACCTATTGTAGATCACTGTGCTGAGGGTACGGTTTATGGCAAGAGTGTGTATCAGATTCCCATTCTGATACGTATATTTTCTCTTTTGCCCAAGTATAGGAGTCACTCAACTATTTTCTGAATTTCTCTCAGAGGGAATTTCTCTTTATGTAGCTGTACAATTGGTGTGTCTTTGGAAGGAGGGAAGTCCATGAGCCTTCTACATCATTATCCTGTTCCTTCCTAAAGGAAATTTTTAATGTCTTCAATACAATATATGAAGTTTGATTAATAAAATTAAGCTAAGTCAAGAACCAAATAGTTGTAAATAATGTGCTTTAATTGGTTAAAAGGGTGTTGAAAAGTATTTGGCCCCCTCTGCTTTCATTGGGTCTTTATGGAGGCAAAATTCTTATTCTTAAAAGGTAACAATACAGAATAAAATGAAAATAGTTGACTGAGATGACAATGAAGTTATTCATACTTATATTTTCAAAGCAAATGAGATAATAATCTGTTAACATTATAAGCAAAATTTTAAAAGAAGAGGATGGATACTTTCAGAAAACAAATCTATACAAAAGAGTCCAAACAAGCATTCCATGTGTTTTTGAAATATGAAACACTGAGTATTTTTTAAGGTCTTCAGAGATCACTTTATCCAAAACAAATATCAACTTCTTATAACATATTTGAGATAATGTTTCAAGCAATAGAAGATAATACACATATTTTCAATCACTATGTATATTTATCCTGTTTACCACTATATATATTTACCTACTATATATATTAACCCCACTTGGTTAGAATCTCATTTTCCAAACACATCTAATGTATAGTATGCCTGAGTGAGCCACCATGTCCATGGGGCCCCTAGAGGACCATCTTGCACTCTCTCTTAACTTCAGTCATTAGCCTAATATTTGATTCGGTTCATAGGAACCCTCATTCTATTCTTTCTCTGCTGGCACACCCTAGTCCTCAACTAGAAATTAGGATCTTACCTGGAGTTCTCTCCCACTAGCCTAGCATCCCGATGGCTGGATACTGCTCCTGTGTCCATGATGTCTGCCATGAATAAATCATGAATAATCCTGCCAGACTTCACACCAGAATCTCACTCTGCCAAATCCTGCTCTACAGAGTCTCCCACTCAATGAGCTCCCTGCCTACATTGGCAGTTTGACAGATGTTGGCCTCTACCTAGTTGTCTTGTACTCTTATAACCAAGTCAATTTCTGAGATAAAACCAATCTTAGTTCTATCCCCATCTTGACCACTGAAAGCTTCCTCTTACCCAAGATTATCCCCAATGGGAGAGACGTATACTTTAATTAAAAATTAAATTTATGCTTTCCATGGCCCATGTCCGCCCTGCTACTTGTCTTTCTTCTGGGTTCATTATTTCAACTCTTATTTCTGGATTCACTATTTCAACTCTTCTCTGAAGAAAAGGGAGCTTGTTTACAAAAATTTGCATAAACATCCCTAGGTGATGGTTGTGCAGAAGAAAAGAAGCGTTTGAATCCTGATCCAAATTTTCTTGAGACAACTGGACAGTGAATTAACTGGGAGAATCTCAAGGAGCCACTCTAGCCATTCAAGGAGCCACTCTAGCCTCTCTCACATAAGTGGTCCACACATGTAGCAGCTGGACTAGCTCAGACCACTGAGGCAATTTATTCATACAGCTGGACTTAGGCTGCACAAGTAACTTCTCTCTTAAAACTATTGGTTGCTCCCAATACCTCCTGATGTGAGAGGTCAGTTCAACCTGTGTCCACACCTAACCTAACCCAACCAACAGAGACTTACTTTCCCCACCACTTCAAGGTTCAGATGAAGCACTCATCATGGGACATGTAATCTGACTTTTCCAATGGCTGCTCACTGGGGTTGGCTAACACAATCTATAAGGACAGAGTAGTTAATGCCCTGGAGGAAATACATAACCAATGAGAAACAGGAGATGACAAGGAGATTTAAGATAAATTCATTTCCCTTCCTCTCTTTCAATTCCAATGAACTTTTCTAGGACAGATTGATTCCAAGATAACCTCTCTAGAAATGTCCTGTAACTAAACCACTGCCTATGTTATGTATAATGCTTCGAAATCCTTTAGAATACTGTAGGGAAAGCGTTTTTAAAAATTGGCTTATCCGTTACCTGAGCTCTTAAGACTTTCTTACAACTAAAACACTAGGATTTATCTGCAGGGTTGCAGAGAGATAATCCTGTTTTAAATAGTCTGAAACAAAAACAAACAAAACCAGCCAAATGATATTATACTCGATATTAAAATCTATTTTTCCCCATTTCTTTCCCTTTTCTCTTCCTGCCCACACTATGCTTTTATTTTATGAGCTCCTGTTTCCTGGGTTTAGTCAAAAACAATTCAACTCTAAATATTGAATTTAGAAAGCTTTTTTCTTAGATAAAAAGTCATATACTTTTTAAAAAATATCTGTTTATTTCAGAAAATATACTGGAAACCATGCTGTTGAGCTTCCATTTTCTCTGATGTTTTGGTTCAGTATTCTTTTATCATAAAACATAAAACTTAGAAAAATAAACCAACATTTAAAAATTTACTGATGTATGTTTAAAGCCAATAAATTGCTTTGTTAATAACAAACAACAACAATAACATGAGTTGTAATCAGCTCAATAACACAATACCTCGTATTTGCTCTCCTTCCTCCCCTGCCCCACTTTCCTTTACTCTTGCTACCCTGGAGTTGCAGGCCTAAGTAAAGCATGAATGTGAAAATTTTGCCTCATATGTTTCTTTCAAGGGAACTTGGACTAAGACGTAGCATATTAATATCAATTAATAATCATGACTCTTGCCTCGTGAGTCTCCAGAGAAGAGCAGAGTCATATACACAATCTGGAGAGGTCTTATTACTTTTAAGCTTATGATTAGAAATCTCTCTGGTAGGGATGGCTGTTCACTATTAGCACTAACCACTCTGCCCCTCCCCACCATCTGCCTGTCTCTCCCACTTTCTCTCTCTCTCTCTTCCTGTCTGCCTCACCTCCTACTTTGGTTCTATCTCCCTCTCTCTCTTTATACCCCCTCTTTGTCTCCCTCCCTCCCTCTTTCTCCTGTATACCCCTCTCTCTCTCTTTCTCTACCAACTCAAGAAAAATATCTTAACACAGTCAGATAAGAAGTGACATGAGGAAACTTTAAATTTAACCAATGCATGTGAATGATTGGGGTAAAGAGCTAAATAGAGAATAAGAGGAAATAAAAATATTTTCATTGACATCTAATAAAGAAAATTTAAATTTAAATTCTGGGTGACTTCCAGTGCAATTCATTTCAATATTCCCATTAGTCTCAAAAGTGTGGAGAGCACAACTTTGACAAAAATTTTCCCAAAATTGTTCTAAGTATGTGTGACATCTGCCCCAAATTTTGACATTTAATTTTAAAGCACAAAGTGTTCTTGGGAAGAATAAGAAAATAGACCATGACCTTCTTAATAAATGTACTATATATTTTTTAATTCTAGATTATTCTTTTCCCAGAGATTTAAACTCTCCCTTATCTCTCAATTCAGTATTCATCATGGATTTAGAAATCCCATTGATTAATACAAAGAGTGAACTGGGCTTCGCGTTTATAAGTGGACTGCTTGGTAAATTTATTCCCTTGGGTTTAAAATAACCACTAAGTAGAAAATTGTAGCAGCACTATCAATGCAACAGAAGAAGGCTGATAAATTAGGAATGGAAGAGAAGAATTAATTGGTATTGGACATGAAAGGGGAATTTTCGTTCATAAACATTTGTGCTGTAATCTCCTCTAAACTTTAATTAAACTCTCTCAAGGTTCATAATCTTAAAATACATTTATTTTAAATTTACTCACTTGCCAGAAAGATTTATTCAAGCTGTCAGTTTTCTACTTTAAAGCATTTCATTTTGAAGTGACTGATTCCAATCATCATCCCTCTGATGAGGTAAAGTCTTTTAAAGCTGACTCTGGAAACTTCTGCTATGAAAAAAAGATAGACTCTTCCACTCCAGGTATGAGTGTAAGTTGATACAATCATTTGTATAACAGTTAAGCATTGTTTGGGAAATTCGAATGTGCATATGTTCTATAATCCAGTAATTCCACTCCTAAAAGGCACAGAAAAAACTCATGCATGTACAACTGGTGACATTAACAGGAAAGTTCGCAGAATCATTGTTCATGATAACAAAAAAGTGGAAAAAGTCAAAAATCCATGAAGAATAGAATGGATACATAAATTGGAATATATTCAAATAAAGAATAACTATAGCCATACATCAATATCTAAGCTTATTAAAAAATTATACAATTGAGTGAGAAAAGAGGATCACATTTATAAAATTCAAAAACAGATACATAAATAAGTCTACCTGGTAAAAGAGTAAAGAACTATAAAGTCATGATTCACATACTGCATGGAGCACAGAGTGTGAGTGAGCAGGGGTGAGGGGCAGAGAGAGAAGAAGAGAATCTCCAGCAGACTCTGTGATCAGCATGGAGCCAATGCAGGGTTTATCTCACAACCCTGAGATCATGACCTGAGCTGAAATCAAGAGTCGGACCCTTAACCAACTGACCATCCAGGCACCCCCCAGAACCATCAATTTGAACAACTATCCATGAAGGAAAATACCTTCACAAGAGCTAGTTTCCAGGTGACGAATTACAGCACCTGGGTGAAGGACAGAAATATGAAAAGATGCATTGAGAAGGTTAAAAAAGATAGATTCATATTACCCCATCACTTTTCCCCAGCCCCAGGCAGCCCAGCACAGAGAGAGGCATTGTCCCCATGGGAGAAGGACCCACCCAACATCAGACAAACTCCTATGGTCCTAGATGGCCCCTGGTAGGCTCCCATGAATCAGACACCCAGCCCACACCAGGAAATCCTATGACCTTAGGCTCCCAAAGGCTTCCACAAATCCAAGCTCCAGGCATATCCCAGAGCTGGCCAGATCCCATGGACCCAAATGGCACTTGTGGCTCCAGGCTCCTAATCAGCCTTCACAATCCCAGGGTCCAGGCATTACCTGAGATCCCAAGCTCCCAACTGGGCCCAGGTCCAGGCCAACTACCACAGACTCACACTTTCTATCCACCCCAGTACCAGGCCAGCCCCTATAGACCTAAAGTCCAAACCACCTCCTGTGGATACAAGCTTCCAGCCTGTCCTAGCCCCAGGTCAGCCCACACAGCCCAACCTCAAGACCAGCTCTCACTGACTCAAGCTCCTGGCCCACTCAAACACCAAACTGGCCTCTACAGATTAAATCTCCATGTGAGGCCCCAGGCTACAAGCCCATACCCATAACCACAGGCTACAGGCTTACCCTAGTACTAAGCCAGTTCCCATGGCCTCTAGTCCAGCTCCTCTAAAACCAGGCTCTCAGCCTGTCCCAGTACTAGACTGGCCCCCATAAACCCAGATGCCAAGCCCATACCAGCAGTCCCCATCACTTGGTTGACTCCTGTGGACCAGGATCCAGGTCCACCCATGCAGACCCAGGTCCCAGGTGCCTTACCACAGATTCAAGAGCCAGGCCCTCTCCAATGAACCAAGGCTCTAGGTACACCGCCATGGACCCAGGCACAGGCTGATTCCCATGTACCAAGCACTGGGCCTGTTCACCTGCTGACCCAGGCACCAGACCTGACCAACCAAAAACTCCAGTAATAGGCCCACCCACAGACACCACCAGAGGGCCCACCAAGGATCTCTGGATGGGCTGAGTAGTGAGGGGTTTTGCCTAGGAAAGCCAGTCTTTAATGACTAGAAGAGATATCTATTTCCTTAAATGTGTACTAACTTAATATTGCAAGATCATGAATAACCAAGGAAACATGACACCACTAAAGGAAACTAATACAATTCCAATGACTGACCCTAAAGAAATAAAGACCTGTGAATTGTCTAAAAAAGAATTCAGGATAATTCTTTAAAAGAAATTCAAAGACGACTAAAGAGAACAAGTAAACAACTTATTAAAATTAGGGAAACAATGCATGAACAAAATGAAAAGTTTAACAGAAAAATAAAAACCATTAAAAAAAAAAACTAGAATTGAAGAAAGCAATGACTGAAATGAACAATTCAATGGAGAGCTTCAATATCAGACTCGACCAAGCAAAGTAAGATTGAACTGTAAGACAGGTCATCTGAAGTCATCCAGTCAGAGGAGCATAAAGGAAAAAGAATGAAAAAGTGTGAAGACTCCTTCAAGAATTATGGAATACCGGGGGTGGAGCAAGATGGCGGAGGAGTAGGAGACCTGGATTTCGTCTGGTCTCAGGAATTCAGCTGGATAGGGATCAAACCATTCTGAACACCTACAAACTCAACAGGAGATCGAAGAAAAGAAGAGCAACAACTCTCTCATCAGAAAAGCTACCACTTTCTGGAAGGTAGGACGTGCGGAGAAGTGAATCCGAGGCGTATTCGGGAGGATAGACGGCGGGGGAGGGGCCTCCGGCGGCCGCTTCTGGCAAGTGATAGAGCCGCGGAGCACAAAATCGGAACTTTTAAGTCTGCTCCGCCGAGGGACGTCACTCTGGTGGCTAAGCGGGGGGTGGAACCCTCCGGGACAGTGTGGTCTCAGGACCCTCGGGGTCACAGAAAGACCGGGGGTGCCTGAGTGTGGCAGATCTCCCAGGTAACAGAGCAGGGAAGCCGGCTGCAGAGGCGGAGGCCAGGCACGGGCTCTCAGCTCGGGGTTGTCATAAACCGTGATACGCGGCACAGTCGGGCCCCTGCTCCTCCAGCAGGGACCCAACAAGTGGCAGATCCGGGGAGACTCCCCTTCCTCCCCCGGGAGGAGCCCCACGGGAGTGCACCGCAGGGATCTGCTGGGTTTGGAGACTCCACCCGGGCTCGGGTGCCAGAGATAGAAATGCGCGGTCACAGGCCGGGTGAGCACGGAGTGCGGCTGGAGACCGGGGAGACGGGAGTGACTGACGGCTTTTCTCTGGGGGCTCACTGAGAAGCGGGGCCCCGAGTTCTCGGCTCCTCCGTGGCGGAGATTGGGAGGCCGCCATTTTCACTCTCCACCTCCAAAGCTGTACGGAAAGCTCACAGGGAACAAAAGCCCCGGAGAGAAAACCTGAGCAGATTACTTAGCTGGGAGGGGGCAAATGCGGGGCAATTCTGCCTCCGGCAAAGACATTTGGAAAACAGGGCAACAGGCCCCTCCCCAGAAGATCAGCGAGAACAGCCAGCCAAGACCAAGTTTACCCATCAATGAGAACGGCAGAACTCCAGCTCTAGGGGACTACTGCACATAGAATTCATGGCTTTTTTACCATGATTCTGTAGTCTTTCAAAGTTAATTTTTTTTAACTGTCTTTTTTTCTTTTTTTTTCTTTTTGAATTTTTCTTTTTCCCTTTTTCAACCAACATCTTATCAATCCCTTTTTTTAAAAAAAAAAACATTTTTATTTTTCATTTTTAGAGTCATATTCTATCCCTTCATAGTAGTTACCCGTATTTTTGGCTTATATATATAAGTTGTTCTCTCTTTAAAATTTTGAGATAGTTTCTTCTAACAGATCAAAATATACCCTAAATCTCTAGTATATGGTGTTTTCTATTCCCCTGCCTGATCACATCCTCTCCCTTTTTTTTTCTTTTTTTAAATCCTCTTCTTTCTTTTTTCAAACAACTTCTTATCAATTCCTTTTATAAAATTTTTTATACTTTCCATCTTTACAGTCATATTCCATCCCTTCATCATATCAACCCTTATTTTTGTACATATATAAGTTTTTCTTTCTTTAAAATTTTGGGAGGCACTTTCTTCTAAAAGACCAAAATACACCCCAAATCTAGTGTGTGGCACTGATCTATATACCAGCCTGATCATATTTGATCACATTCTGGTTTTTTTGTTGTTGTTGTTTTGTTTTGTTTGTTTTTGTTTTTATCTTTATCTTTTTCTTTTTTTTCTTTTTCTTTTTTCTCTCTTTCCCTTTCTTTTCCCACTGCTTCAGGTCTTTTCTGATTTGTTTAGAGTATATTTTCTGGGGACGTTGTTACTCTGCTAGCATTTTGTTCTCTCATTAATCTATTCTCCTCTGCACAAAATGACAAGACGGAAAAAATCACCTCAACAAAAAGAACAAGAGGTAGTACCGACTGCCAGGGACCTACTCAATACGGACATTAGTACGATGTCAGATCTAGAGTTCAGAATCATCACTTTAAAGATACTAGCTGGGCTTGAAAAAAATATGGAAGTTATTAGAGAAACCCTTTCTGGAGAAGTAAAAGAACTAAAATCCAACCAAGTAGAAATCAAAAAGGCTATTAATGAGGTGCAATCAAAAATGGGGGCGCTAACTGCTAGAATAAATGAGGCAGAAGAGAGAATCAGTAATATAGAAGATGAAATGATGGAAAATAAAGAAGCTGAGAAAAAGAGAGATAAACAACTACTGGATCACGAGGGCAGAATTCGAGAGATAAGCGATACCATAAGATGAAACAACATTAGAATAATTGGGATCCCAGAAGAAGAAGAAAGAGAGAGAGGGGCAGAAGGTATAATGGAGCAAATTATAGCAGAGAACTTCCCTAATTTGGGGAAGGAAACAGGCATGAAAATCCAGGAAGCACAGAGAACCCCTCTCAAAATCAATAAAAATAGGTCAACACCCCGACATCTAATAGTAAAACTTACGAGTCTCATAGACAAAGAGAAAATCCTGAAAGTAGCTTGGGAGAAGAGACATGTAACCTACAAGGGTAGAAACATTAGATTGGCAACAGACCTATCCACAGAGACCTGGCAGGCCAGAAAGGACTGGCAGGATATATTCAGAGCACTAAATGAGAAAAATATGCAGCCAAGAATACTCTATCCAGCTAGGCTGTCATTGAAAATTGAAGGAGAGATAAAAAGCTTCCAGGACAAACAAAAACTAAAGGAATTTGCAAACACAAAACCAGCCCTACAGGAAATCTTGAAAGGGGTCCTCTAAGCAAAGAGAGACCCTAAAAGCAACATAGACCAGAAAGGAACACAGACAATATACGGTAACAGTCACCTTACAGGCAATACAATGGCACTAAATTCCTATCTTTTAATAGTTACCCTGAATGTAAATGGGCTCAATGCCCCAATCAAAAGACACAGGCTATCAGACTGGATTAAAAAACAAGACCCATCGATATGCTGTCTGCAAGAGACTCATTTTCGACCCAAAGACAGCCCCAGATTAAAAGTGAGGGGGTGGAAAACCATTTACCATGCTAATGGACACCAAAAGAAAGCTGGTGTGGCAATCCTTATATCAGACAAATTAGATTTTAAACCAAAGACTGTAATAAGAGATGAGGAAGGACACTATATCATACTTAAAGGATCTATCCAACAAGAAGATCTAACAATTGTAAATATCTATGCCCCTAACATGGGAGCAGCCAATTATATAAGGCAATTAATAACAAAAGCAAAGAAACACATCGACAACAATACAATAATAGTGGGGGACTTTAACACCCCCCTCACTGAAATGGACAGATCATCTAAGCAAAAGATCAACAAGGAAATAAAGACTTTAAATGACACACTGGACCAAATGGACTTTACAGACATATTCAGAACATTCCACCCCAAAGCAACGGAATACACATTCTTCTCTAGTGCCCATGGAACATTCTCCAGAATAGATCACATCCTAGGTCATAAATCAGGTCTCAACCGGTACCAAAAGATTGGAATCATTCCCTGCCTATTTTCAGACCACAATGCTTTGAAACTAGAGCTCAATCACAAGACAAAAGTCAGAAAGAACTCAAATACATGGAGGCTAAAGAGCATCCTACTGAAGAACGAATGGGTCAACCAGGAAATTAAAGAAGAATTAAAAAAATACATGGAAACCAATGAAAATGAAAACACAACTATTCAAAATCTTTGGGATGCAGCAAAGGCAGTCCTAAGAGGAAAGTATATAGCAATACAAGCCTTTCTCAAGAAGCAAGAAAGGTCTCAAGTATACAACCTAACCCTACACCTAAAGGAGCTGGAGAAAGAACAGCAAATAAAGCCTAAACCCAGAAGGAGAAGAGAAATAATAAATATCAGAGCAGAAATCAATGAAATAGAAACTAAAAGAACAGTAGAACAGATCAACGAAACTAGGAGCTGGTTCTTTGAAAGAATTAACAAGATTGATAAACCCCTGGCCAGACTTATCAAAAAGAGAAGAGAAATGACCCACATCAACAAAATCATGAATGAAAGAGGAGAGATCACAACCAACACCAAAGAAATACAAACAATTTTAAGAACATATTATGAGCAACTCTATGCCAGCAAATTAGATAACCTGCAAGAAATGGATGCATTCCTAGAGATGTACCAACTACCAAAACTGAACCAGGATGAAATAGAAAACCTGAACAGACCTATAACCACTAAGGAAATTGAAGCAGTCATCAAAAATCTCCCAACAGGGCGCCTGGGTGGCTCAGTTGGTTAAGCGACTGCCTTTGGCTCAGGTCATGATCCTGGAGTCCCGGGATCGAGTCCCGCATCGGGCTCCCTGCTCAGCAGGGGGTCTGCTTCTCCCTCTGCCCTCTTCCCTCTCGTGCTCTCTGTCTCTCATTCTCTCTCTCAAATAAATAAATAAAATCTTTAAAAAAAAAAAAAAATAAAAAATAAAAAAAAAATAAAAAAAAAAAAAATCTCCCAACAAACAAAAGCCCAGGGCCAGATGGCTTCCCAGGGGAATTCTACCAAACATTTCAAGAAGAATTAATACCTATTCTTCTGAAACTGTTCCAAAAAATAGAAATGGAAGGAAAACTTCGAAACTCATTTTATGAGGCCAGCATTACCTTGATCCCAAAACCAGACAAAGACCCCATCAAAAAGGAGAATTACAGACCAATATCCCTGATGAACATGGATGCAAAAATTCTCACCAAAATACTAGCCAATAGGATCCAACAGTACATTAAAAGGATTATTCACCATGACCAAGTGGGATTTATCCCTGGGCTGCAAGGTTGGTTCAACATCCGCAAATCAATCAATGTGATACAATACATTAACAAAAGAAAGAACAAGAATCATATGATCCTCTCAATAGATGCAGAAAAAGCGTTTGACAAAGTACAGCATCCTTTCTTGATCAAAACTCTTCAGAGTATAGGGATAGAGGGTACATACCTCAATATCATAAAAGCCATCTATGAAAAACCTACAGCGAATATCATTCTCAATGGGGAAAAACTGAGAGCTTTCCCCCTATGGTCAGGAACGCGACAGGGATGTCCACTATCACCACTGCTATTCAACATAGTATTGGAAGTCCTAGCCACAGCAATCAGACAACAAAAAGAAATCAAAGGCATCCAAATCGGAAAAAGGAGGAGTCAAACTCTCACTCTTTGCAGATGATATGATACTTTATGTGGAAAACCCCAAAGACTCCACTCCAAAACTGCTAGAACTCATACAGGAATTCAGTAAAGTGGCAGGATATAAAATCAATGCACAGAAGTCAGTGGCATTCCTATACACCAACAACAAGACAGAAGAAAGAGAAATTAAGGAGTCGATCCCATTTACAATTGCACCCAAAACCATAAGATACCTAGGAATAAATCTAACCAAAGAGGCAAAGGATCTGTACTCAGAAAACTATAGAATACTCATGAAAGAAATTGAGCAAGACACAAAGAAATGGAAAAACGTTCCATGCTCATGGATTGGAAGAACAAATATTGTGAAGATGTCAATGCTACCTAGAGCAATCTACACATTCAATGCAATCCCCATCAAAATACCATCCACTTTTTTCAAAGAAATGGAACAAATAATCCTAAAATTTGTATGGAACCAGAAAAGACCCCGCATAGCCAGAGGAATGTTGAAAAAGAAAAGCAAAGCTGGCGGCATCACAATTCCGGACTTCCAGCTCTATTACAAAGCTGTCATCATCAAGACAGCATGGTACTGGCACAAAAACAGACACATAGATCAATGGAACAGAATAGAGAGCCCAGAAATGGACCCTCAACTCTATGGTCAACTCATCTTTGACAAAGCAGGAAAGAATGTCCAATGGAACAAAGACAGTCTCTTCAACAAATGGTGTTGGGAAAATTGGATAGCCACATGCAGAAGAATGAAACTGGACCATTTCCTTACACCACACACAAAAATAGACTCCAAATGGTTGAAAGACCTCAATGTGAGACAGGAGTCCATCAAAATCCTAAAGGAGAACACAGGCAGCAACCTCTTCGACCTCAGCCGAAGCAACTTCTTCCTAGAAACATCGCCAAAGGCAAGGGAAGCAAGGGCAAAAATGAACTATTGGGACCTCATCAAGATAAAAAGCTTTTGCAAAGCAAAGGAAACAGTCAACAAAACCAAAAGACAACCGACAGAATGGGAGAAGATATTTGCAAATGACATATCAGATAAAGGGCTAGTATCCAAAATCTATAAAGAACTCATCAAACTCAACACCCAAAGAACAAAGAATCCAATCAAGAAATGGGCAGAAGACATGAACAGACATTTTTCCAAAGAAGACATCCAAATGGCCAACAGACACATGAAAAAGTGCTCAATATCGCTCGGCATCAGGGAAATCCAAATCAAAACCTCAATGAGATACCACCTCACACCAGTCAGAATGGCTAAAATTAACAAGTCAGGAAA
>NW_025408978.1:15388-16819 GCF_002201575.2 Neomonachus schauinslandi | reverse complement strand
TCTATGAGACTCGTAAGTTTTACTATTAGATGTCGGGGTGTTGACCTTTTTTTATTGATTTTGAGAGGGGTTCTCTGTGCTTCCTGGATTTTGATGCCTGTTCCCTTCCCCAAATTAGGGAAGTTCTTGCTATAATTTGCTCCATTATACCTTCTGTCCCCCTCTCTCTTTCTTCTTCTTCTGGGATCCCAATTATTCTAATGTTGTTTCTTCTTATGGTATCGCTTATCTCTCGAATTCTGCCCTCGTGATCCAGTAGTTGTTTATCTCTCTTTTTCTCAGCTTCTTTATTTTCCATCACTTGGTCTTCTATATCACTGATTCTCTCTTCTGCCTCATTTATCCTAGCAGTTAGCACCCCCATATTTGATTGCACCTCATTAATAGCCTTTTTGATTTCAACTTGGTTAGATTTTAGTTCTTTTACTTCTCCAGAAAGGGTTTCTCTAATAACTTCCATGCTTTTCTCAAGCCCAGCTAGTATCTTTAAAGTGATGATTCTGAACTCTAGATCTGACATCGTACTAATGTCCATATTGAGTAGGTCCCTGGCAGTCGGTACTACCTCTTGTTCTTTTTGTTGAGGTGATTTTTTCCGTCTTGTCATTTTGTGCAGAGGAGAATAGATTAATGAGAGAACAAAATGCTAGCAGAGTAACAACGTCCCCAGAAAATATACTCTAAACAAATCAGAAAAGACCTGAAGCAGTGGAAAAAGAAACGGAAAGAGAGAAAAAAGAAAAAGAAAAAGATAAAGATAAAAACAAACAAAAACAGAACAAAACAAAACAACAACAACAAAAAAACCAGAATGTGATCAAATATGATCAGGCTGGTATATAGATCAGTGCCACACACTAGATTTGGGGTGTATTTTGGTCTGTTAGAAGAAAGTGCCTCCCAAAATTTTAAAGAAAGAAAAACTTATATATGTACAAAAATAAGGGTCGATATGATGAAGGGATGGAATATGACTGTAAAGATGGAAATTATAAAAAATTTTATAAAAGGAATTGATAAGAAGTTGTTTGAAAAAAGAAAGAAGAGGATTTAAAAAAAGAAAAAAGAAAAAAAAAAGGGAGAGAATGTGATCAGGCAGGGGAGTAGAAAAAAACCATTTACTAGAGATTTAGGGTATATTTTGATCTGTTAGAGGAAACTATCTCAAAATTTTAAAGAGAGAACAACTTATATATATAAGCCAAAAATACGGGTAACTACTATGAAGGGATAGAATATGACTCTAAAAATGAAAAATAAAAATGTTTTTTAAAAAAGGGATTGATAAGATGTTCGTTGAAAAAGGGAAAAAGAAAAATTCAAAAAAAAATTAACTTTGGAAGACTAAAGAACCATGGTAAAAAAGCCATGAATTCTATGTGCGGTATTCCCCTAGCGCTGGAGTTCTGCCGTTCTCATTGATCGGTAAAC
>NW_025408978.1:0-15288 GCF_002201575.2 Neomonachus schauinslandi | reverse complement strand
CTTAGCCGGGAGGGGGCAAGGGCGGGGCACTTCCGCCTCCGGCTAAGTAATCTGCTCGGGTTTGCTCTCCGGGCTTTTGTTCCCTGCGAGCTTTCCGTACAGCTTTGGAGGCGGAGAGTGAAAATGGCGGCCTCCCAATCTCCGCCCCGGAGGAGCCGAGAACTCGGGGTCCCGCTTCTCAGTGAGCCCCCAGAGAAAAGCCGTCAGTCACTCCCGTCTCCCCGGTCTCCAGCCGCACTCCGTGCTCACCCGGCCTGTGACCGCGCGTTTCTATCTCTGGCACCCGACCCCGGGTGGAGTCTCCAAACCCAGCAGATCCCTGCGGCGCACTCACGCGCGGCTCCTCCCGGGGGAGGAAGGTGAGTCTCCCCGGATCTGCCGCTTGTTGGGTCCCTGCTGGAGGAGCAGTGGCCGGACTGTGCCGCGGATCACGGTTTATGGCAACCCCGAGCTGAGAGCCCGCGCCTGTGCTCCGCCTCTGCAGCCGGCTTCCCTGCTCCGATACCTGGGAACTCTGCCGCACTCAGGCACCCCCGGTCTTCCTGTGACCCCGAGGGTCCTGAGACCACACTGTCCCGGATGTTTCCACCCCCCGCTTAGCCACCTGAGCAACATCCCTCAGCAGAGCAGACTTTTAAAAGTTCTGATTTTGTGCTCCGCGGCTCTATCACTTGCCAGAAGCGGCCGACGGAGGCCCCCTCCCCCGCCGTCTATCCTCCCGAATATCGCCTCGGATTCACTTCTCGGCATGTCCTACCTTCCATAAAGTGGTCGCTTTTCTGTTCAGAGAGTTGCTGCTCTTCTTTTCTTCGATCTCCTGTTGAGTTCGTAGGTGTTCAGAATGGTTTGATCCCTATCCAGCTGAATTCCTGAGAGGAGACGAAATCCAGGTCTCCTACTCCTCAGCCATCTTGCTCCGCTTAAAGATTTTATTTTTAAGGAATCTCTGCACCCGACGTGGGGCTTGAACTCACAACCCCGATATCAAGGGTTCCATTCTCCCCCCCCAACTGAGCCAGCCTGGCGCATCTGTACATGATTTTAATGGCCTCTAACAGCCCTCTGGTGGGTGAACTGTGCTTCACATAACCACCGCGGGAGGGGAGGGCCAGCTCGGAGACTCTCCCTGCAGGTGACTTGAAGACAGGGGGCTACCCAAATGTTTGCGGCTCTCAGAATTTGTTAGGAAACAGTTCTCTCAAACCATGGAGGCCTGCTATAAACTTTTACAGGTGACCTGCCTGCCTAGCTCAGCCGACACCTTCTCTTTTCATTTTCTTATGCTCTCCTTGGTTTTCAACACAGACTTCGCTAGTGGAACATGTTGACCTTTTGCTTTGGGAGCTGGGAGCAATGCGTCCGATGGCCACAGAGAGGGTTGGGATACTGGCGCTTTCCAGAAGGCTCTGGGAGGGTCCCAGCGTTAGAGGCCCCCACACACGGCTTGGTGTTCCTCTTGTTCATAAGCAGATGGGCACCAGCACTGTTCTCTCTCTCTCTTTCACAGCAGAGGTTCTCTACCCTTGGGCTGCCCCAGAGCCAGAGCAGAGCCTGCAGGACCCACAGGGGGTGATGGGTTTATTGAGACCCCTTGCAGAGACCTGAGGCAGGCCAGCAGGCAGCCTGAATGGCTTGGGGGTGGGGGTGGACACAGGCTTGTTCAGGCTGTTTCCATGGAGTGGCCTGGCAGGTGGAGACCTGAGGTGGGGGTGTGGCCATCAGCTTTTGTAGGCTGAGGCCCCAAGGGGAGGGATCAGGGTGTGGAAGGCTGAGGGGGCCCGAAGCATATGGACGGCAAAGGCTGGAAGGGTATCCGCTGAGTGGGTGTTTAATCGGTACTTGGATGGATGGGCAGGTAAATGAGGGACGGGGACGGTTGGCTGGGTGGGAGACAGAGGAAGGGCCTTTGTTCCATCCCACTTGTGTTTAACTCAGAGTGGGCAAGGTCTCCATTTTTACATTGCTTCCATCCTGTCAAATTAACCTCCGTGCAACAGTGTTCTTCCAGTGAATACTGCGCTAATTAATTGGTAAGTAATTTCCTGTGCCCTTACTTTGATGACAGAACAAAATGCCGATTTTGTTATTTTTTTCAGGTTAAACTTGAAGCTTCGTCTGTTTGCTTTTGCACTGTGCACCGTGACGAACCTCAACATAAAATATTAGTCTTGGTTAATCCCCAGGACACGAAGACAGGTTGGTAGTTACTAATGGATTTAAAACACAGGGACTGTGATTTTATTGTTTACAACTAATGGAAAGAACTATGTCGGAAATGATGGCTGGACTCTGAGGCTGGACCTAGATGAATATCAAAGCAGGAGGGATGTATTTTCAGCGTTTAGACATCTGATAGCTAGCGCATTATTTGTGTTTATTCACACACATGTGGGTTTTTGTATTAAGACACTGGACTCCCTCTCACCCATGATGGCTGTATCCTGAGCTGCTTTTGAGGGTAGCACTTGCGGTTCTTGTTAATAATCTGTAGGGGGTGCGTGCACAGGGTGGAGCTCGTTTGTTGGAGAGTCTCATCGCCCTCTGCAGCATGAGGCCTCTGATGGTCAGTTTGCCCGGGGCCACGCAGCTGGTGCACGGGAGGGGATTTTGCAAGGTGATGACTGGGTGGGGTTTTGTTTCTGGTGGGGAAGTTTATGTAATCTGTAACTCATTTATTCTTCCTCCGCATTATGAAGAGACCATTTGTGACTGATTTCAGCTCCTTAGAGTGAGTGCTGAGTTGCGTACGAGGCAGGGATCTGGGGCTGTTGGCCGTGGGCAGCATGATGGGAGAGGGGAGAAGGCTTGCAGCCCATCCCTCCACCTGGGGCCCAGAGCACCCGTGAGCTGTAAGCAAAGCACCTTTGAAGTCTCTGACTTTGAGGGGGTCCCAATTGAAATTCAGTTCTATTTTAGAAATTTTCTTCTTGATTCTATTTTTCTGTGTTTTACGGATTTCCTTCCATGACCATGTTATTTATTGCTTTCCTCCTAAGAAGTTAAAAAACCAAACCAACCCTTCATCAGTCAGCCCTCCTTAAATGATGTGGGATCTGGTGAAAGTTTGGGGTTAGAAGTCTTTCACTATAATTTGCAAAGGGGGCTTCCTTCGGCTCTCCAGCCCCACTGGAGACAGACCTTCACCTTTCACCTTGCGTGTCTATCCAGGGGTTTGTACTCAGAGGATGCTCTGCCTGATTGGTGTCACAAAACCCAAGGTGACATCCTTGATTGGAGAAAGTTATTCAGCACAAAGACTGTTGTTTATGCTTCTTTTCTTGTTAATCTGGAGACACGAGTGCGCTTAGCTAGCTGTCTGGGAGTTTTTGGCATGTTGGCAAAGCCTCTTCATTGCTCCAAGGCTGAGGGTTGGCTGAGCTGTGTGTGAGAGCTTTAGGGTCAAGGTTCGGGACCACTCCCGTTTCTGTCCCACAAAGCCTTGCCTGCCGTGAACAAAGGGGGGGCCGTGAAAACCCCAGGCCTGCGCCTTTGCCTTGAATTTGGGACTCCCCCACCAGGTTAGCGAAAGTGACAAGATGTGCCCACAGGCAACTCCTCAGTGAACAGATTGTCAAAGAACTCAAAATATCATTTGCCGATTCTAAGAAAATGTCCAAATATCAGCAGTGCTTCGCCCCCTGCCTTTTTTTGGCATTTAACAACATCCTGGTTGTAGGTCTTTAACTATCATTTGCATAATGTAAACATATGACTGAGTCCTAAATCTGTTTCCTATTTATACTGTACTTAATTTTTTGGTTGTTTTCAAGAATGCATTGTAATAAATATTCATAAGCTCCAAGCAATCTCGCTCCGGACCTTTCCTTATGTATCATAGCGCTTTAAATCAAGTTTTCGCATGTTTTCCTACCGGCTGGGGCTCTGTGGTGCTCGCTGAAATTTTGAACGAGTTCCAAAAACCGCGCAGGTGTAATCCATACCTCATGCTCTTTAATCCAGTATTGAGAAGCCGACACGATTGCATAAATGCACCTCCCGTGGCTTGAAACATATGGACTCAGAAGCAGCTGATGGTATCCCTAGACCCTCTTCACCCGCATGCTCAGTGGTGACCGTTGATCCTACTGTCCCTGGTTCCTTTGTAATTCTGCTGGAACGGTTGTATCTGGGAAGGCCGGGTGTGTGTTTGTGTGTGTGTGTGGTTAGATGGAATCTAAAAGGATCTGGCGCTGTGTGGTAAGCCCCGTCTGTGTATGAGTTAATTATTGAGAAGCTGGTTGAGTCCATCACAGCCTTTCGAGATAACCCCGTGAACAAAGGAAAACCATCCTGGAGTTCTGAATTCCCAGGGGGGCAAGCAGTTAATGCACATGACAGGCTGCTGTTAGGATGTAAGTAATGAGGCCCTCCAGCTTCCCCCTTGAAGAAGTTGGGGATGCACTTTCCAGAAAGGTGGTGTGGGAAGCACGTGTCTTCATCCCTGAGGGGTTCAGTCTGGACTGTTTCTTTGGTCAGAGGCTGGTTTGTCACCAAGGCTGCTGAGGAACCCCCCATTTTTTAGTTACCTCTGTACCTCTCAAGGGCCTTCTCTTTCATTTCTCCCTCCTTGTTTTGTTATTCCTCCTATTTTTAAATTATTAACGGATGTTAAGTGTTTACAGAGATAAAAAAAGACTCCTTATCAAAAAAAGCTGTGGTCTTTTTTCTATTTCCTGCATTAAATCAAAACTGCTTACCCTAGCATTCCAGATTCCCATCAGTTGATGGCCTTTTGCCCTTCTCATTTCCTGCGATTTGCAGAATAGAATAGGATGAACCTGGACTTTGGTGTCAGAGACAACTAATTTGGCACCCTGGTTCTGCCACCTGACAGGGGGACCCAGAGAAGTGATTTGGTCCAAGCCAGTTTGGTCATTTGCAAAATGGGACATCCCACTTCATAGAGTGTTTGGGGGAATGAAGTGATTTGTGGCAGAACATCTGATGCTCTGGAGCCTCCCAGGCAGAGAGTAGTCACGACCCTAGCAGAATTATTCCATCATGGAGCACCTTTCCTTGATTTTCCTTCGTCTTCGGGTGTTGTGTTATAGAAGCATGGGATATATTTTTTTTAAGATTTTATTTACTTGACAAAGAGAGAGAGAGCACAAGCGGGGAGCGGCAGGCAGAGGGAGAAGCAGACTCTCCCCCCTGAGCAGGGAGCCTGATGCGGGGCTCAATCC
The DNA here is from genome assembly GCF_002201575.2 of Neomonachus schauinslandi. Lineage (NCBI taxonomy): Eukaryota > Metazoa > Chordata > Mammalia > Carnivora > Phocidae > Neomonachus > Neomonachus schauinslandi. The sequence continues at coordinate 10,105 of NW_025408978.1, read as the reverse complement.
CAGGACCCTGGGATCATGACCTGAGCGGAAGGCTTTATCCATCTGAGCCACCCAGGCGCCCCTAAAAGCATGGGATTTTAGTGTGGGAGGCCTTCTTGTCCACTGCGGGCCAAAAGTTGGCAGCTGAATTCCCTCCCTGATGAATTCTCCTTGCATACCTCATGGATAGGAAGGCAATACCATGATAGGCCAGGTTAGTCTGTTTTTGAAGAGCCCTAACAGTAAGAGAGTTGTTCCTTCTACTGATCCCAAACTGTCTCATTGGATAAAGGTCATACAGTCTATCCACAAGCAACCAACGATCAAGGATGAGCCAGGGAGGATGTGTCTCTACACCACCTGGGTAAAGAAAGACTCCGATGGCAGTTCTCATCCTCAGAAGGCACAGTGGGCCCCAGCATTGAAGTGAGCTGCTGGAAAGCAGACGTGACCTGGGACTGCGTTAATGGAAGATAATCCCCCAGTGCAATTACAGCTCCATTCTCTTTGGTGCTGCTCAGGCCCCTTAGGAAGCAAACTGGCACTTATCCATGCAGAAGAACGGGGCGATGAGAGGGCTTGAAACCATTTGAACAAGGCTTGAGGAACCCGGGGCTGTTTAGCTTTGGAGGAGGGATGCAGGGGTCCGGAAGCTCATGTTCAAAGGGTTGTTTTGATCATTAGATTCAGTATTTTCCAAGATGATTTTCGGTGGTGCGATTGAATTCCAGAAGGAGAAAAAGGATGGATGGTCTTTTGAATTTTAGTTCAATCCTAAATATATCAAGGAAAAAGTTTTCTTTTTCCACGAATATGCCTTTGATGCTTATCTAACCCTTGTTCATCTTAAAAACAAAGGAAAAAAAGAAAATAGGTCTCCCTGCTGAGAGCCTGTAGCTAGAACTGAAAGATTTGTCTAAGATTTATTTTTGTAACAGCCAATGATGCCTCTTTTGTGCTAGGGCTAATAAGGCTGGTGTATGATTCTGTCAGGAGGAAGGTGGGGTCTGGGGACCGCTGGCTTCTGCATCCTGGAATGGCCTGTTCTATTCTGGAACAGCTCTGACTAGTAGAACATTCTTAAGGAGTCCAAACTGATATGCCCATATGTCTCCTGCCTGGCCTGGTGCCCCCACTGGGGCCATCCTAGCTTATAGGCATGGCTCCTCCACAGGACAGATACTCCCGGGCTTGGGCCAGCTGCTGTGTCTGTCACACGTTCCTCGTTCTTCAGTTGCTCCTCCTGTCACATTGCCTCCAGAGCTCATGCCATCCTGGATGAGTGGGGTGGCCTGGGTTCGGTTATTTAGCATCTCTGAGCTTCTGCTTCCTTTCTTTTTACTCAGTGGTCTGGCCTGTGGCCCAGCAGCAAGGCATCACCGGGAAGCTTGTTAGAAATGCAGGAGCTTGGGCCCCCCTCAGACCTGCTGAGTTAGAATCTATACTTTAACAAGATCCCCAGGTAACTGGTGCACATTACCATCTGAGAAATGCTTGCTCAAGAACAGGGAGACGTGAGTGGTGGCTGGGAGCTTTTCTCACTCCCCTCGGACATTCTGCTTCCACCAACTCAGGCTCAGTGTGCCTTAGCATTTCAGTAGAACCAACCCAAGGTTGACTCACCTCCAGCTGACAGCTCATTACCGTGCGTATCTGGCTTCTGGGCTTTTTAAACACAAACTTATTATTAAGACATGGCCCAGGGCGCCTGGGTGGCTCAGTTGGTTAAGCGACTGCCTTCGGCTCAGGTCATGATCCCGGAGTCCTGGGATCGAGTTCCGCATCGGGCTCCCGGCTCGGCGGGGAGCCTGCTTCTCCCTCTGACCCTATCCCCTCTCATGCTGTTTCTCTCTCTCTCTCAAATAAATAAATAAATAAAATCTAAAAAAAAAAAGACATGGCCCTATCCTCCCAAATTTGTGGAGTTGATGTTTTGAACTTACAGTAGAAACTACTTTTATTCCCGTTATACATATAAACAGATTTGTTACTCCATAATTCACATATCATACAATTACCCATTTAAAGCTTACAGTTCAATGTTCAGTGGTTGTTAGTATATTCACAGAATTGTGCATTTATCACCACATGTAATTTTCACGATCTCTAAAGGAAACCAGCGTGTCTCCCCTTAGGTATCACTTCCTTCTGCTCACCTCTCCTCCTCAGCCTTGGGCAGTCTATTCTGTTTCTTTGAATTTGCCTATTCTGGATTTTTCGTACGAATGGAATCATGCAATGGTTGTCTGATTTCTTTCACTTAGCATGATGTTTTCAAGGATCGTCCATGTTGTAGATGTTTCAGTACTTGGTTTATTTTTATGGCTCAATACTATTCCATTGTATGGATATACTGCATTTTGTCTCTCCATTTACCAGTTGATGGGCATTTGGGTCATTTCTGTCTTTTGGCTATTACGAATAATGGTGCTGTGGAAATTCATATACAAGGTTTTGTGTGGGTAGATGTGCGTCTGTCTTTTCTAGTCAGTGTTTTTGTTTCCTTTGGACAGATACCCAGAAGTGCAGTGGCTGGATCATATGGTAGTTTTATTTTACATTTTGTGAGGACACTCCAGACTTTTTTCCACAGTGGCTGCCCCAATGTACGTTCCCACCAATTGTGCACAAGGGTTCCCTTTTCTCTATATCCTCCACATTGTTATTTCTTGTCTTTTTGATACTAGCCATTCTAACAGATAGGAGGTGATGTCTCATTATTTTGGTTTGCATTTTCCTGATGGTTAGTGATATTGAACACTTTGTCATGTACCTGCTGGCCATGTGTGTGTCTTCCTTGGAAAAATGTCTATTCGTATTACATGTGTTCTGAGACTCAGTTTCCAATGTGTGGAGGGGGTGTTTTCCCACATAACACCAAGTAGTTCTCCATATACCAGCTGGGTGTTACACTATTCGACTCAATAGGTTGAATTCTGAATGGGTGTTACACCATTCAACTCAATTCTGATACTATCTACCCAGAGGTAGATGGGACAGGGTAGAGGTAGATATGTCCTTAGAAGCATAAAAGTTTAAAATTTTTACTATCAGTTTATCTGTGTTTGGTTGTTTATGCTTTTGGTGTCATATCTAAGCAAACTTTGCTTGCTGGAAGAGTAAGTCCTTCTATCCAGTTAGATGAACTCTTTCTTGTATCAGATCTCAAGGGGTAAGGGTTTAGTTCTACAAGACTCTCCCCACCCCCTTCAGACACCAGTTGCAAGCCCAGATTGCTACTTTGACTTCTGACCAACTGGCTACAGATTGGATGTTCCCACAACCTTCTCTTTGAACTTCAGATGCCAATTGAACATCTAGGTTGTTAGCTGTGCTTCAGACCGTGTGGCTATAAATCGGTTTCCCACTTCTTTAGTTTGATTTGTTTGCTAGAGAGGCTCACAGAGCTCAGAGAAACATTTGACGTACTACATTACTGGTTTATATCAAAGGATCTAACTCAGAACAGCCAGATGGAAGAATTGTGTAGGGCAAGGTTTGGGGAAAGGGCGAGGAGCTCCTCATGTTCACCAGCCTGGAAGCTCTCTGAACCCTCTCCTTCGTGATATGGGCATGATAGGTTACATCATTGGCCACTGGCAATTGATTTGACCTCTAGCCCCCTCCTCTTCTCAGAGGTAAAGGTGGTGGACTGGAAGTTCCCATGACTAATCCCATGGCTGGTTCTCCTGACAACCAACTTCTGTCCTTAGAAGCTCCAAAAGTCACCTTGTTAACATAACAAGAGACACCTTTGTCCCTTAAGAAATTGCAGTGGTTTTAGGGGCTCTGCCAGAAACTGGGGATGAAGATCAACTATATATATTCCTTATTATAAATCCCAGTATCACATGGATCTTATGCCCATTTTGTAATCAGATTGTTTGTTTGTTTGTTTGTTTTTGCTGTGGAGTTGTAGGAGTTCTTTATATATTTTGAAAGCTAACCCTTTATCACATATGTGATTTGCAAATGTTTCCTCCTGTTTTGTGGGTCGCCTTTTCATTTTGTTGATGGTTTTCTTTGCTGTGCAGAGGCTTTTCAGTTTGATGTAGTCCCACTTGTTTATTTTGCTTTTGTTGCCTTTGCTTTTGGTGTGAGATCCAAAAAAGTCATTGCCAAGACCAATGTCAAGGAGTCATTGTGGTTTTTAAAAAATTTTATTTATTTTATGTTTATTTTTATTTTTTAGAGTCACTGTGGTTTTGATTTGCATTTCCCTGATGACTAATGATGTTGAACATCTTTTCAAGTGTTTACTGGACATTTTTATATCTTCTCTGGAGAACTATCTATTCAGACTCTTTGCCCGTTTTTACATTGGATTCTTTGTGTTCTTGTTTTTGAGTTGTAGGAATTCTTTATATATTCTGGATACAAGATCCTTATTAGATACATGATTTTCAAAAATTTTCTCCTGGGTTGTCCTTTTACTTCCTTGATGGTGTCCTTAGAAGCACAAAAGTTTAACATTTTTATCATGCTCAGTTTATCTGTGTTTGGTGGCTTGTAGTTTTGGTGTCACATCTAAGAAAACTTTGCTTGTTGGAAGAGTAAGTCCCTGTATCCAGTTAGATGAACTCTTCCTTCTGGTTGTTAAGTTAATGTCATGTAACCTTCAGAAAGTGTGCATTCTTTCTTTTTTTATTTTAAGTTTATTTATTTATTTTATTTTTAAGTTATCTCTGCACCCCAACGTGGGGCTTGAACTCATGATCCCAAGATCAAGAGTCCCATGTTCCACTGACTGAGCTGGCCAGGTGCTGCTGAAGGTGTGCATTCTTAATTTTTTAATCCAAGTAATTAAAAAAAAATGCTGTTTTTTTTTTTTTTGTTTTTAAGTAGGCTCCACACCCAGCATGAAGCCCCTCATGGGACTTGAACTCACCACCCTGAGATCAAGACGTGAGCTGAGATCAAGAGTCTGCTGCTTAACCGACTGAGCCATCCAGGCGCCCCCGAAAATGCTGTTTTTTTTAATTCATGCAGCAATTATACCACTGAACATACACCCAAACCACTCTTTAGCTTACATCTCTAGTTCATCCACAAGGAAATTTAAAGAGCTTTTATGAAATGCATGCCTGAAATTAAGAATGGGGGGAAATCTGGCCAGTGAAATTAAGATTACTTACGTTTAATAATTTTCCTAACACTAGCCTGGAACACTTGTCAGAAGAGGGAGTGAGGCCAGTGTGTCTTCTTTGGTCTTGGTGAATTTCTGCTGATTTTAAATCCAATCTTTGTTTCCTAGGGTCGTTATGTACCATCTTTTTTTTTTTTTTTTTTTGACCATTCCTCACCTTTTATTTTCTTTCAATACTTTAAAAACAACTTTTAACTTGAAAATAGTTTTAGATTCACAGATCAATTGCGAAGATATTATAGAGAGGTCCCATATACCCTTCCCGCAGCTTCCCTCAACATTCACATCTTTTTTTTTTTATTCTTATGTTAATCCCCATACATTACATCATTAGTTTTAGATGAAGTGTTCCATGATTCATTGTTTGTGCATAACACCCAGTGCTCCATGCAGAATGTGCCCTCCTCAATACCCATCACCAGGCTAACCCATCCTCCCACTCCCCTCCCCTATAGAACCCTGTTTGTTTTTCAGAGTCCATCGTCTCTCATGGTTCGTCTACCCCTCCAATTTCCCCCGCTTCATTCTTCCCCTCCCGCTACCTTCTTCTTCTTCTTTTTTTTTTTCTTAACATATATTGCATTATTTGTTTCAGAGGTACAGATCTGAGATTCAACAGTCTTGCACAATTCACAGCGCTTACCAGAGCACATACCCTCCCCAGTGTCTATCACCCAGTCACCCCATCCCTCCCACCCCGCCCCCGACTCCAGCAACCCTCAGTTTGTTTCCTACAATTAAGAATTCCTCATATCAGTGAGATCATATGATACATGTCTTTCTCTGTTTGACTTATTTCACTCAACATAATACCCTCCAGTTCCATCCACGTCGTTACAAATGGTAAGATCTCATTCCTTTTGATGGCTGCATAATATTCCATTGTATATATATACCACCTCTTCTTTATCCATTCATCTGTCGATGGACATCTTGGCTCTTTCCACAGTTTGGCTATTGTGGACATTGCTGCTATAAACATTGGGGTGCACGTACCCCTTCGGATCCCTACTTTTGTATCTTTGAGGTCAATACCCAGTAGTGCAATTGCTGGATCATACGGTAGCTCTATTTTCAACTTTTTGAGGAACCTCCATACAGTTTTCCAGAGTGGCTGCACCAGCTTGCATTCCCACCAACAGTGTAGGAGGGTTCCCCTTTCTCCGCATCCCCGCCAACATCTGTCGTTTCCTGACTTGTTAATTTTAGCCATTCTGACTGGTGTGAGGTGGTATCTCATTGAGGTTTTGATTTGGATTTCCCTGATGCCGAGCGATATTGAGCACTTTTTCATGTGTCTGTTGGCCATTTGGATGTCTTCTTTGGGAAAATGTCTGTTCATGTCTTCTGCCCATTTCTTGATTAGATTCTTTGTTCTTTGGGTGTTGAGTTTGATGAGTTCTTTATAGATTTTGGATACTAGCCCTTTATCTGATATGTCATTTGCAAATATCTTCTCCCATTCTGTCAGTTGTCTTTTGGTTTTGTTGACTGTTTCCTTTGCTTTGCAAAAGCTTTTTATCTTGATGAAGTCCCAGTAGTTCATTTTTGCCCTTGCTTCCCTTGCCTTTGGCGATGTTTCTAGGAAGAAGTTGCTTCGGCTGAGGTCAAAGAGGTTGCTGCCTGTGTTCTCCTTTAGGATTTTGATGGACTCCTGTCTCACATTGAGGTCTTTCAACCATTTGGAGTCTATTTTTGTGTGTGGTGTAAGGAAATGGTCCAGTTTCATTCTTCTGCATGTGGCTATCCAATTTTCCCAACACCATTTGTTGAAGAGACTGTCTTTGTTCCATTGGACATTCTTTCCTGCTTTGTCAAAGATGAGTTGACCATAGAGTTGAGGGTCCATTTCTGGGCTCTCTATTCTGTTCCATTGATCTATGTGCCTGTTTTTGTGCCAGTACCATACTGTCTTGATGATGACAGCTTTGTAATAGAGCTGGAAGTCTGGAATTGTGATGCCGCCGGCTTTGCTTTTCTTTTTCAACATTCCTCTGGCTATGCGGGGTCTTTTCTGGTTCCATACAAATTTTAGGATGATTTGTTCCATTTCTTTGAAAAAAGTGGATGGTATTTTGATGGGGATTGCACTGAATGTGTACATTGCTCTAGGTAGCACTGACATCTTCACAATATTTGTTCTTCCAATCCATGAGCGTGGAACGTTTTTCCATTTCTTTGTGTCTTCCTCAATTTCTTTCATGAGTATTTTATAGTTTTCTGAGTACAGATCCTTTGCCTCTTTGGTTAGATTTATTCCTAGGTATCTTATGGTTTTGGGTGCAATTGTAAATGGGATCGACTCCTTAATTTCTCTTTCTTCTGTCTTGTTGTTGGTGTATAGGAATGCCACTGACTTCTGTGCATTGATTTTATATCCTGCCACTTGACTGAATTCCTGTATGAGTTCTAGCAGTTTTGGGGTGGAGTCTTTTGGGTTTTCCACATAAAGTATCATATCATCTGCAAAGAGTGAGAGTTTGACTTCTTCTTTGCCGATTTGGATGCCTTTGATTTCTTTTTGTGTCTGATTGCTGTGGCTAGGACTTCCAATACTATGTTGAATAGCAGTGGTGATAGTGGACATCCCTGCCGCGTTCCTGACCTTAGGGGGAAAGCTCTCAGTTTTTCCCCATTGAGAATGATATTCGCTGTAGGTTTTTCATAGATGGCTTTTATGATATTGAGGTATGTACCCTCTATGCCTATACTCTGAAGAGTTTTGATCAAGAAAGGATGCTGTACTTTGTCAAATGCTTTTTCTGCATCTATTGAGAGGATCATATGATTCTTGTTCTTTCTTTTGTTAATGTATTGTATCACATTGATTAATTTGCAGATGTTGAACCAACCTTGCAGCCCAGGGATCAATCCCACTTGGTCGTGGTGAATAATGCTTTTAATGTACTGTTGGATCCTATTGGCTAGTATTTTGGTGAGAATTTTTGCATCCATGTTCATCAGGGATATTGGTCTGTAATTCTCCTTTTTGATGGGGTCTTTGTCTGGTTTTGGGATCAAGGTAATGCTGGCCTCATAAAATGAGTTTGGAAGTTTTCCTTCCATTTCTATTTTTTGGAACCGTTTCAGAAGAATAGGTATTAATTCTTCTTGAAATGTTTGGTAGAATTCCCCTGGGAAGCCATCTGGCCCTGGGCTTTTGTTTGTTGGGAGATTTTTGATGACTGCTTCAATTTCCTTAGTGGTTATAGGTCTGTTCAGGTTTTCTATTTCATCCTGGTTCAGTTTTGGTAGTTGATACATCTCTAGGAATGCCTCCATTTCTTCCAGGTTATCTAATTTGGTGGCATAGAGTTGCTCATAATATGTTCTTATAATTGTTTGTATTTCTTTGGTGTTGGTTGTGATCTCTCCTCTTTCATTCATGATTTTGTTGATTTGGGTCATTTCTCTTTTCTTTTTGATAAGTCTGGCCAGGGGTTTATCAATCTTGTTAATTCTTTCAAAGAACCAGCTCCTAGTTTGGTTGATCTGTTCTACTGTTCTTTTGGTTTCTATTTCATTGATTTCTGCTCTGATCTTTATTATTTCTCTTCTCCTGCTGGGTTTAGGCTTTATTTGCTGTTCTTTCTCCAGCTCCTTTAGGTGTAGGCTTAGGTTGTGTACTTGAGACCTTTCTTGTTTCTTGAGAAAGGCTTGTATTGCTATATACTTTCCTCTTAGGACTGCCTTTGCTGCATCCCAAAGATTTTGAATAGTTGTGTTTTCATTTTCATTGGTTTCCATGTATTTTTTAAGTTCTTCTTTAATTTCCTGGTTGACCCATTCGTTCTTCAGTAGGATGCTCTTTAGCCTCCATGTATTTGAGTTCTTTCTGACTTTCCTCTTGTGATTGAGTTCTAGTTTCAAAGCATTGTGGTCTGAAAATAGGCAGGGAATGATCCCAATCTTTTGGTACCGGTTGAGACCTGATTTATGACCTAGGATGTGATCTATTCTGGAGAATGTTCCATGGGCACTAGAGAAGAATGTGTATTCCATTGCTTTGGGGTGGAATGTTCTGAATATGTCTGTGAAGTCCCTTTGGTCCAGTGTGTCATTTAAAGTCTTTATTTCCTTGTTGATCTTTTGCTTAGACGATCTGTCCATTTCAGTGAGGGGGGTGTTACAGTCCCCCACTATTATTGTATTGTTGTCGATGTGTTTCTTTGCTTTTGTTATTAATTGCCTTATATAATTGGCTGCTCCCATGTTAGGGGCATAGATATTTACAATTGTTAGATCTTCTTGTTGGATAGATCCTTTAAGTAGGATATAATGTCCTTCCTCATCTCTTATTACAGTCTTTGGTTTAAAATCTAATTTGTCTGATATAAGGATTGCCACCCCAGCTTTCTTTTGGTGTCCATTAGCATGGTAAATGGTTTTCCACCCCCTCACTTTCAATCTGGGTGTGTCTTTGGGTCTAAAATGAGTCTCTTGCAGACAGCATATCGATGGGTCTTGTTTTTTAATTCAGTCTGATAGCCTGTGTCTTTTGATTGGGGCATTTAGGCCATTTACATTCAGGGTAACTATTGAAAGATAGGAATTTAGTGCCATTGTATTGCCTGTAAGGTGACTGTTACCGTATATTGTCTGTGTTCCTTTCTGGTCTATGTTGCTTTTAGGCTCTCTCTTTGCTTAGAGGACCCCTTTCAAGAATTCCTGTAGGGCTGGTTTTGTGTTTGCAAATTCCTTTAGTTTTTGTTTGTCCTGGAAGCTTTTTATCTCTCCTTCAATTTTCAATGACAGCCTAGCTGGATATAGTATTCTTGGCTGCATATTTTTCTCGTTTAGTGCTCTGAATATATCCTGCCAGTCCTTTCTGGCCTGCCAGGTCTCTGTGGATAGGTCTGTTGCCAATCTAATGTTTCTACCCTTGTAGGTTACATATCTCTTCTCCCGAGCTGCTTTCAGGATTTTCTCTTTGTCTATGAGACTCGTAAGTTTTACTATTAGATGTCGGGGTGTTGACCT
>NW_025408977.1:15389-16820 GCF_002201575.2 Neomonachus schauinslandi | reverse complement strand
TCTATGAGACTCGTAAGTTTTACTATTAGATGTCGGGGTGTTGACCTTTTTTTATTGATTTTGAGAGGGGTTCTCTGTGCTTCCTGGATTTTGATGCCTGTTCCCTTCCCCAAATTAGGGAAGTTCTTGCTATAATTTGCTCCATTATACCTTCTGTCCCCCTCTCTCTTTCTTCTTCTTCTGGGATCCCAATTATTCTAATGTTGTTTCTTCTTATGGTATCGCTTATCTCTCGAATTCTGCCCTCGTGATCCAGTAGTTGTTTATCTCTCTTTTTCTCAGCTTCTTTATTTTCCATCACTTGGTCTTCTATATCACTGATTCTCTCTTCTGCCTCATTTATCCTAGCAGTTAGCACCCCCATATTTGATTGCACCTCATTAATAGCCTTTTTGATTTCAACTTGGTTAGATTTTAGTTCTTTTACTTCTCCAGAAAGGGTTTCTCTAATAACTTCCATGCTTTTCTCAAGCCCAGCTAGTATCTTTAAAGTGATGATTCTGAACTCTAGATCTGACATCGTACTAATGTCCATATTGAGTAGGTCCCTGGCAGTCGGTACTACCTCTTGTTCTTTTTGTTGAGGTGATTTTTTCCGTCTTGTCATTTTGTGCAGAGGAGAATAGATTAATGAGAGAACAAAATGCTAGCAGAGTAACAACGTCCCCAGAAAATATACTCTAAACAAATCAGAAAAGACCTGAAGCAGTGGAAAAAGAAACGGAAAGAGAGAAAAAAGAAAAAGAAAAAGATAAAGATAAAAACAAACAAAAACAGAACAAAACAAAACAACAACAACAAAAAAACCAGAATGTGATCAAATATGATCAGGCTGGTATATAGATCAGTGCCACACACTAGATTTGGGGTGTATTTTGGTCTGTTAGAAGAAAGTGCCTCCCAAAATTTTAAAGAAAGAAAAACTTATATATGTACAAAAATAAGGGTCGATATGATGAAGGGATGGAATATGACTGTAAAGATGGAAATTATAAAAAATTTTATAAAAGGAATTGATAAGAAGTTGTTTGAAAAAAGAAAGAAGAGGATTTAAAAAAAGAAAAAAGAAAAAAAAAAGGGAGAGAATGTGATCAGGCAGGGGAGTAGAAAAAAACCATTTACTAGAGATTTAGGGTATATTTTGATCTGTTAGAGGAAACTATCTCAAAATTTTAAAGAGAGAACAACTTATATATATAAGCCAAAAATACGGGTAACTACTATGAAGGGATAGAATATGACTCTAAAAATGAAAAATAAAAATGTTTTTTAAAAAAGGGATTGATAAGATGTTCGTTGAAAAAGGGAAAAAGAAAAATTCAAAAAAAAATTAACTTTGGAAGACTAAAGAACCATGGTAAAAAAGCCATGAATTCTATGTGCGGTATTCCCCTAGCGCTGGAGTTCTGCCGTTCTCATTGATCGGTAAAC
>NW_025408977.1:0-15289 GCF_002201575.2 Neomonachus schauinslandi | reverse complement strand
CTTAGCCGGGAGGGGGCAAGGGCGGGGCACTTCCGCCTCCGGCTAAGTAATCTGCTCGGGTTTGCTCTCCGGGCTTTTGTTCCCTGCGAGCTTTCCGTACAGCTTTGGAGGCGGAGAGTGAAAATGGCGGCCTCCCAATCTCCGCCCCGGAGGAGCCGAGAACTCGGGGTCCCGCTTCTCAGTGAGCCCCCAGAGAAAAGCCGTCAGTCACTCCCGTCTCCCCGGTCTCCAGCCGCACTCCGTGCTCACCCGGCCTGTGACCGCGCGTTTCTATCTCTGGCACCCGACCCCGGGTGGAGTCTCCAAACCCAGCAGATCCCTGCGGCGCACTCACGCGCGGCTCCTCCCGGGGGAGGAAGGTGAGTCTCCCCGGATCTGCCGCTTGTTGGGTCCCTGCTGGAGGAGCAGTGGCCGGACTGTGCCGCGGATCACGGTTTATGGCAACCCCGAGCTGAGAGCCCGCGCCTGTGCTCCGCCTCTGCAGCCGGCTTCCCTGCTCCGATACCTGGGAACTCTGCCGCACTCAGGCACCCCCGGTCTTCCTGTGACCCCGAGGGTCCTGAGACCACACTGTCCCGGATGTTTCCACCCCCCGCTTAGCCACCTGAGCAACATCCCTCAGCAGAGCAGACTTTTAAAAGTTCTGATTTTGTGCTCCGCGGCTCTATCACTTGCCAGAAGCGGCCGACGGAGGCCCCCTCCCCCGCCGTCTATCCTCCCGAATATCGCCTCGGATTCACTTCTCGGCATGTCCTACCTTCCATAAAGTGGTCGCTTTTCTGTTCAGAGAGTTGCTGCTCTTCTTTTCTTCGATCTCCTGTTGAGTTCGTAGGTGTTCAGAATGGTTTGATCCCTATCCAGCTGAATTCCTGAGAGGAGACGAAATCCAGGTCTCCTACTCCTCAGCCATCTTGCTCCGCTTAAAGATTTTATTTTTAAGGAATCTCTGCACCCGACGTGGGGCTTGAACTCACAACCCCGATATCAAGGGTTCCATTCTCCCCCCCCAACTGAGCCAGCCTGGCGCATCTGTACATGATTTTAATGGCCTCTAACAGCCCTCTGGTGGGTGAACTGTGCTTCACATAACCACCGCGGGAGGGGAGGGCCAGCTCGGAGACTCTCCCTGCAGGTGACTTGAAGACAGGGGGCTACCCAAATGTTTGCGGCTCTCAGAATTTGTTAGGAAACAGTTCTCTCAAACCATGGAGGCCTGCTATAAACTTTTACAGGTGACCTGCCTGCCTAGCTCAGCCGACACCTTCTCTTTTCATTTTCTTATGCTCTCCTTGGTTTTCAACACAGACTTCGCTAGTGGAACATGTTGACCTTTTGCTTTGGGAGCTGGGAGCAATGCGTCCGATGGCCACAGAGAGGGTTGGGATACTGGCGCTTTCCAGAAGGCTCTGGGAGGGTCCCAGCGTTAGAGGCCCCCACACACGGCTTGGTGTTCCTCTTGTTCATAAGCAGATGGGCACCAGCACTGTTCTCTCTCTCTCTTTCACAGCAGAGGTTCTCTACCCTTGGGCTGCCCCAGAGCCAGAGCAGAGCCTGCAGGACCCACAGGGGGTGATGGGTTTATTGAGACCCCTTGCAGAGACCTGAGGCAGGCCAGCAGGCAGCCTGAATGGCTTGGGGGTGGGGGTGGACACAGGCTTGTTCAGGCTGTTTCCATGGAGTGGCCTGGCAGGTGGAGACCTGAGGTGGGGGTGTGGCCATCAGCTTTTGTAGGCTGAGGCCCCAAGGGGAGGGATCAGGGTGTGGAAGGCTGAGGGGGCCCGAAGCATATGGACGGCAAAGGCTGGAAGGGTATCCGCTGAGTGGGTGTTTAATCGGTACTTGGATGGATGGGCAGGTAAATGAGGGACGGGGACGGTTGGCTGGGTGGGAGACAGAGGAAGGGCCTTTGTTCCATCCCACTTGTGTTTAACTCAGAGTGGGCAAGGTCTCCATTTTTACATTGCTTCCATCCTGTCAAATTAACCTCCGTGCAACAGTGTTCTTCCAGTGAATACTGCGCTAATTAATTGGTAAGTAATTTCCTGTGCCCTTACTTTGATGACAGAACAAAATGCCGATTTTGTTATTTTTTTCAGGTTAAACTTGAAGCTTCGTCTGTTTGCTTTTGCACTGTGCACCGTGACGAACCTCAACATAAAATATTAGTCTTGGTTAATCCCCAGGACACGAAGACAGGTTGGTAGTTACTAATGGATTTAAAACACAGGGACTGTGATTTTATTGTTTACAACTAATGGAAAGAACTATGTCGGAAATGATGGCTGGACTCTGAGGCTGGACCTAGATGAATATCAAAGCAGGAGGGATGTATTTTCAGCGTTTAGACATCTGATAGCTAGCGCATTATTTGTGTTTATTCACACACATGTGGGTTTTTGTATTAAGACACTGGACTCCCTCTCACCCATGATGGCTGTATCCTGAGCTGCTTTTGAGGGTAGCACTTGCGGTTCTTGTTAATAATCTGTAGGGGGTGCGTGCACAGGGTGGAGCTCGTTTGTTGGAGAGTCTCATCGCCCTCTGCAGCATGAGGCCTCTGATGGTCAGTTTGCCCGGGGCCACGCAGCTGGTGCACGGGAGGGGATTTTGCAAGGTGATGACTGGGTGGGGTTTTGTTTCTGGTGGGGAAGTTTATGTAATCTGTAACTCATTTATTCTTCCTCCGCATTATGAAGAGACCATTTGTGACTGATTTCAGCTCCTTAGAGTGAGTGCTGAGTTGCGTACGAGGCAGGGATCTGGGGCTGTTGGCCGTGGGCAGCATGATGGGAGAGGGGAGAAGGCTTGCAGCCCATCCCTCCACCTGGGGCCCAGAGCACCCGTGAGCTGTAAGCAAAGCACCTTTGAAGTCTCTGACTTTGAGGGGGTCCCAATTGAAATTCAGTTCTATTTTAGAAATTTTCTTCTTGATTCTATTTTTCTGTGTTTTACGGATTTCCTTCCATGACCATGTTATTTATTGCTTTCCTCCTAAGAAGTTAAAAAACCAAACCAACCCTTCATCAGTCAGCCCTCCTTAAATGATGTGGGATCTGGTGAAAGTTTGGGGTTAGAAGTCTTTCACTATAATTTGCAAAGGGGGCTTCCTTCGGCTCTCCAGCCCCACTGGAGACAGACCTTCACCTTTCACCTTGCGTGTCTATCCAGGGGTTTGTACTCAGAGGATGCTCTGCCTGATTGGTGTCACAAAACCCAAGGTGACATCCTTGATTGGAGAAAGTTATTCAGCACAAAGACTGTTGTTTATGCTTCTTTTCTTGTTAATCTGGAGACACGAGTGCGCTTAGCTAGCTGTCTGGGAGTTTTTGGCATGTTGGCAAAGCCTCTTCATTGCTCCAAGGCTGAGGGTTGGCTGAGCTGTGTGTGAGAGCTTTAGGGTCAAGGTTCGGGACCACTCCCGTTTCTGTCCCACAAAGCCTTGCCTGCCGTGAACAAAGGGGGGGCCGTGAAAACCCCAGGCCTGCGCCTTTGCCTTGAATTTGGGACTCCCCCACCAGGTTAGCGAAAGTGACAAGATGTGCCCACAGGCAACTCCTCAGTGAACAGATTGTCAAAGAACTCAAAATATCATTTGCCGATTCTAAGAAAATGTCCAAATATCAGCAGTGCTTCGCCCCCTGCCTTTTTTTGGCATTTAACAACATCCTGGTTGTAGGTCTTTAACTATCATTTGCATAATGTAAACATATGACTGAGTCCTAAATCTGTTTCCTATTTATACTGTACTTAATTTTTTGGTTGTTTTCAAGAATGCATTGTAATAAATATTCATAAGCTCCAAGCAATCTCGCTCCGGACCTTTCCTTATGTATCATAGCGCTTTAAATCAAGTTTTCGCATGTTTTCCTACCGGCTGGGGCTCTGTGGTGCTCGCTGAAATTTTGAACGAGTTCCAAAAACCGCGCAGGTGTAATCCATACCTCATGCTCTTTAATCCAGTATTGAGAAGCCGACACGATTGCATAAATGCACCTCCCGTGGCTTGAAACATATGGACTCAGAAGCAGCTGATGGTATCCCTAGACCCTCTTCACCCGCATGCTCAGTGGTGACCGTTGATCCTACTGTCCCTGGTTCCTTTGTAATTCTGCTGGAACGGTTGTATCTGGGAAGGCCGGGTGTGTGTTTGTGTGTGTGTGTGGTTAGATGGAATCTAAAAGGATCTGGCGCTGTGTGGTAAGCCCCGTCTGTGTATGAGTTAATTATTGAGAAGCTGGTTGAGTCCATCACAGCCTTTCGAGATAACCCCGTGAACAAAGGAAAACCATCCTGGAGTTCTGAATTCCCAGGGGGGCAAGCAGTTAATGCACATGACAGGCTGCTGTTAGGATGTAAGTAATGAGGCCCTCCAGCTTCCCCCTTGAAGAAGTTGGGGATGCACTTTCCAGAAAGGTGGTGTGGGAAGCACGTGTCTTCATCCCTGAGGGGTTCAGTCTGGACTGTTTCTTTGGTCAGAGGCTGGTTTGTCACCAAGGCTGCTGAGGAACCCCCCATTTTTTAGTTACCTCTGTACCTCTCAAGGGCCTTCTCTTTCATTTCTCCCTCCTTGTTTTGTTATTCCTCCTATTTTTAAATTATTAACGGATGTTAAGTGTTTACAGAGATAAAAAAAGACTCCTTATCAAAAAAAGCTGTGGTCTTTTTTCTATTTCCTGCATTAAATCAAAACTGCTTACCCTAGCATTCCAGATTCCCATCAGTTGATGGCCTTTTGCCCTTCTCATTTCCTGCGATTTGCAGAATAGAATAGGATGAACCTGGACTTTGGTGTCAGAGACAACTAATTTGGCACCCTGGTTCTGCCACCTGACAGGGGGACCCAGAGAAGTGATTTGGTCCAAGCCAGTTTGGTCATTTGCAAAATGGGACATCCCACTTCATAGAGTGTTTGGGGGAATGAAGTGATTTGTGGCAGAACATCTGATGCTCTGGAGCCTCCCAGGCAGAGAGTAGTCACGACCCTAGCAGAATTATTCCATCATGGAGCACCTTTCCTTGATTTTCCTTCGTCTTCGGGTGTTGTGTTATAGAAGCATGGGATATATTTTTTTTAAGATTTTATTTACTTGACAAAGAGAGAGAGAGCACAAGCGGGGAGCGGCAGGCAGAGGGAGAAGCAGACTCTCCCCCCTGAGCAGGGAGCCTGATGCGGGGCTCAATCCCAGGACCCTGGGATCATGACCTGAGCGGAAGGCTTTATCCATCTGAGCCACCCAGGCGCCCCTAAAAGCATGGGATTTTAGTGTGGGAGGCCTTCTTGTCCACTGCGGGCCAAAAGTTGGCAGCTGAATTCCCTCCCTGATGAATTCTCCTTGCATACCTCATGGATAGGAAGGCAATACCATGATAGGCCAGGTTAGTCTGTTTTTGAAGAGCCCTAACAGTAAGAGAGTTGTTCCTTCTACTGATCCCAAACTGTCTCATTGGATAAAGGTCATACAGTCTATCCACAAGCAACCAACGATCAAGGATGAGCCAGGGAGGATGTGTCTCTACACCACCTGGGTAAAGAAAGACTCCGATGGCAGTTCTCATCCTCAGAAGGCACAGTGGGCCCCAGCATTGAAGTGAGCTGCTGGAAAGCAGACGTGACCTGGGACTGCGTTAATGGAAGATAATCCCCCAGTGCAATTACAGCTCCATTCTCTTTGGTGCTGCTCAGGCCCCTTAGGAAGCAAACTGGCACTTATCCATGCAGAAGAACGGGGCGATGAGAGGGCTTGAAACCATTTGAACAAGGCTTGAGGAACCCGGGGCTGTTTAGCTTTGGAGGAGGGATGCAGGGGTCCGGAAGCTCATGTTCAAAGGGTTGTTTTGATCATTAGATTCAGTATTTTCCAAGATGATTTTCGGTGGTGCGATTGAATTCCAGAAGGAGAAAAAGGATGGATGGTCTTTTGAATTTTAGTTCAATCCTAAATATATCAAGGAAAAAGTTTTCTTTTTCCACGAATATGCCTTTGATGCTTATCTAACCCTTGTTCATCTTAAAAACAAAGGAAAAAAAGAAAATAGGTCTCCCTGCTGAGAGCCTGTAGCTAGAACTGAAAGATTTGTCTAAGATTTATTTTTGTAACAGCCAATGATGCCTCTTTTGTGCTAGGGCTAATAAGGCTGGTGTATGATTCTGTCAGGAGGAAGGTGGGGTCTGGGGACCGCTGGCTTCTGCATCCTGGAATGGCCTGTTCTATTCTGGAACAGCTCTGACTAGTAGAACATTCTTAAGGAGTCCAAACTGATATGCCCATATGTCTCCTGCCTGGCCTGGTGCCCCCACTGGGGCCATCCTAGCTTATAGGCATGGCTCCTCCACAGGACAGATACTCCCGGGCTTGGGCCAGCTGCTGTGTCTGTCACACGTTCCTCGTTCTTCAGTTGCTCCTCCTGTCACATTGCCTCCAGAGCTCATGCCATCCTGGATGAGTGGGGTGGCCTGGGTTCGGTTATTTAGCATCTCTGAGCTTCTGCTTCCTTTCTTTTTACTCAGTGGTCTGGCCTGTGGCCCAGCAGCAAGGCATCACCGGGAAGCTTGTTAGAAATGCAGGAGCTTGGGCCCCCCTCAGACCTGCTGAGTTAGAATCTATACTTTAACAAGATCCCCAGGTAACTGGTGCACATTACCATCTGAGAAATGCTTGCTCAAGAACAGGGAGACGTGAGTGGTGGCTGGGAGCTTTTCTCACTCCCCTCGGACATTCTGCTTCCACCAACTCAGGCTCAGTGTGCCTTAGCATTTCAGTAGAACCAACCCAAGGTTGACTCACCTCCAGCTGACAGCTCATTACCGTGCGTATCTGGCTTCTGGGCTTTTTAAACACAAACTTATTATTAAGACATGGCCCAGGGCGCCTGGGTGGCTCAGTTGGTTAAGCGACTGCCTTCGGCTCAGGTCATGATCCCGGAGTCCTGGGATCGAGTTCCGCATCGGGCTCCCGGCTCGGCGGGGAGCCTGCTTCTCCCTCTGACCCTATCCCCTCTCATGCTGTTTCTCTCTCTCTCTCAAATAAATAAATAAATAAAATCTAAAAAAAAAAAGACATGGCCCTATCCTCCCAAATTTGTGGAGTTGATGTTTTGAACTTACAGTAGAAACTACTTTTATTCCCGTTATACATATAAACAGATTTGTTACTCCATAATTCACATATCATACAATTACCCATTTAAAGCTTACAGTTCAATGTTCAGTGGTTGTTAGTATATTCACAGAATTGTGCATTTATCACCACATGTAATTTTCACGATCTCTAAAGGAAACCAGCGTGTCTCCCCTTAGGTATCACTTCCTTCTGCTCACCTCTCCTCCTCAGCCTTGGGCAGTCTATTCTGTTTCTTTGAATTTGCCTATTCTGGATTTTTCGTACGAATGGAATCATGCAATGGTTGTCTGATTTCTTTCACTTAGCATGATGTTTTCAAGGATCGTCCATGTTGTAGATGTTTCAGTACTTGGTTTATTTTTATGGCTCAATACTATTCCATTGTATGGATATACTGCATTTTGTCTCTCCATTTACCAGTTGATGGGCATTTGGGTCATTTCTGTCTTTTGGCTATTACGAATAATGGTGCTGTGGAAATTCATATACAAGGTTTTGTGTGGGTAGATGTGCGTCTGTCTTTTCTAGTCAGTGTTTTTGTTTCCTTTGGACAGATACCCAGAAGTGCAGTGGCTGGATCATATGGTAGTTTTATTTTACATTTTGTGAGGACACTCCAGACTTTTTTCCACAGTGGCTGCCCCAATGTACGTTCCCACCAATTGTGCACAAGGGTTCCCTTTTCTCTATATCCTCCACATTGTTATTTCTTGTCTTTTTGATACTAGCCATTCTAACAGATAGGAGGTGATGTCTCATTATTTTGGTTTGCATTTTCCTGATGGTTAGTGATATTGAACACTTTGTCATGTACCTGCTGGCCATGTGTGTGTCTTCCTTGGAAAAATGTCTATTCGTATTACATGTGTTCTGAGACTCAGTTTCCAATGTGTGGAGGGGGTGTTTTCCCACATAACACCAAGTAGTTCTCCATATACCAGCTGGGTGTTACACTATTCGACTCAATAGGTTGAATTCTGAATGGGTGTTACACCATTCAACTCAATTCTGATACTATCTACCCAGAGGTAGATGGGACAGGGTAGAGGTAGATATGTCCTTAGAAGCATAAAAGTTTAAAATTTTTACTATCAGTTTATCTGTGTTTGGTTGTTTATGCTTTTGGTGTCATATCTAAGCAAACTTTGCTTGCTGGAAGAGTAAGTCCTTCTATCCAGTTAGATGAACTCTTTCTTGTATCAGATCTCAAGGGGTAAGGGTTTAGTTCTACAAGACTCTCCCCACCCCCTTCAGACACCAGTTGCAAGCCCAGATTGCTA
Organism: Neomonachus schauinslandi; assembly: GCF_002201575.2. NCBI lineage: Eukaryota > Metazoa > Chordata > Mammalia > Carnivora > Phocidae > Neomonachus > Neomonachus schauinslandi. The sequence goes on along the minus strand of NW_025408977.1, from coordinate 6,888 downwards.
CTTTGACTTCTGACCAACTGGCTACAGATTGGATGTTCCCACAACCTTCTCTTTGAACTTCAGATGCCAATTGAACATCTAGGTTGTTAGCTGTGCTTCAGACCGTGTGGCTATAAATCGGTTTCCCACTTCTTTAGTTTGATTTGTTTGCTAGAGAGGCTCACAGAGCTCAGAGAAACATTTGACGTACTACATTACTGGTTTATATCAAAGGATCTAACTCAGAACAGCCAGATGGAAGAATTGTGTAGGGCAAGGTTTGGGGAAAGGGCGAGGAGCTCCTCATGTTCACCAGCCTGGAAGCTCTCTGAACCCTCTCCTTCGTGATATGGGCATGATAGGTTACATCATTGGCCACTGGCAATTGATTTGACCTCTAGCCCCCTCCTCTTCTCAGAGGTAAAGGTGGTGGACTGGAAGTTCCCATGACTAATCCCATGGCTGGTTCTCCTGACAACCAACTTCTGTCCTTAGAAGCTCCAAAAGTCACCTTGTTAACATAACAAGAGACACCTTTGTCCCTTAAGAAATTGCAGTGGTTTTAGGGGCTCTGCCAGAAACTGGGGATGAAGATCAACTATATATATTCCTTATTATAAATCCCAGTATCACATGGATCTTATGCCCATTTTGTAATCAGATTGTTTGTTTGTTTGTTTGTTTTTGCTGTGGAGTTGTAGGAGTTCTTTATATATTTTGAAAGCTAACCCTTTATCACATATGTGATTTGCAAATGTTTCCTCCTGTTTTGTGGGTCGCCTTTTCATTTTGTTGATGGTTTTCTTTGCTGTGCAGAGGCTTTTCAGTTTGATGTAGTCCCACTTGTTTATTTTGCTTTTGTTGCCTTTGCTTTTGGTGTGAGATCCAAAAAAGTCATTGCCAAGACCAATGTCAAGGAGTCATTGTGGTTTTTAAAAAATTTTATTTATTTTATGTTTATTTTTATTTTTTAGAGTCACTGTGGTTTTGATTTGCATTTCCCTGATGACTAATGATGTTGAACATCTTTTCAAGTGTTTACTGGACATTTTTATATCTTCTCTGGAGAACTATCTATTCAGACTCTTTGCCCGTTTTTACATTGGATTCTTTGTGTTCTTGTTTTTGAGTTGTAGGAATTCTTTATATATTCTGGATACAAGATCCTTATTAGATACATGATTTTCAAAAATTTTCTCCTGGGTTGTCCTTTTACTTCCTTGATGGTGTCCTTAGAAGCACAAAAGTTTAACATTTTTATCATGCTCAGTTTATCTGTGTTTGGTGGCTTGTAGTTTTGGTGTCACATCTAAGAAAACTTTGCTTGTTGGAAGAGTAAGTCCCTGTATCCAGTTAGATGAACTCTTCCTTCTGGTTGTTAAGTTAATGTCATGTAACCTTCAGAAAGTGTGCATTCTTTCTTTTTTTATTTTAAGTTTATTTATTTATTTTATTTTTAAGTTATCTCTGCACCCCAACGTGGGGCTTGAACTCATGATCCCAAGATCAAGAGTCCCATGTTCCACTGACTGAGCTGGCCAGGTGCTGCTGAAGGTGTGCATTCTTAATTTTTTAATCCAAGTAATTAAAAAAAAATGCTGTTTTTTTTTTTTTTGTTTTTAAGTAGGCTCCACACCCAGCATGAAGCCCCTCATGGGACTTGAACTCACCACCCTGAGATCAAGACGTGAGCTGAGATCAAGAGTCTGCTGCTTAACCGACTGAGCCATCCAGGCGCCCCCGAAAATGCTGTTTTTTTTAATTCATGCAGCAATTATACCACTGAACATACACCCAAACCACTCTTTAGCTTACATCTCTAGTTCATCCACAAGGAAATTTAAAGAGCTTTTATGAAATGCATGCCTGAAATTAAGAATGGGGGGAAATCTGGCCAGTGAAATTAAGATTACTTACGTTTAATAATTTTCCTAACACTAGCCTGGAACACTTGTCAGAAGAGGGAGTGAGGCCAGTGTGTCTTCTTTGGTCTTGGTGAATTTCTGCTGATTTTAAATCCAATCTTTGTTTCCTAGGGTCGTTATGTACCATCTTTTTTTTTTTTTTTTTTTGACCATTCCTCACCTTTTATTTTCTTTCAATACTTTAAAAACAACTTTTAACTTGAAAATAGTTTTAGATTCACAGATCAATTGCGAAGATATTATAGAGAGGTCCCATATACCCTTCCCGCAGCTTCCCTCAACATTCACATCTTTTTTTTTTTATTCTTATGTTAATCCCCATACATTACATCATTAGTTTTAGATGAAGTGTTCCATGATTCATTGTTTGTGCATAACACCCAGTGCTCCATGCAGAATGTGCCCTCCTCAATACCCATCACCAGGCTAACCCATCCTCCCACTCCCCTCCCCTATAGAACCCTGTTTGTTTTTCAGAGTCCATCGTCTCTCATGGTTCGTCTACCCCTCCAATTTCCCCCGCTTCATTCTTCCCCTCCCGCTACCTTCTTCTTCTTCTTTTTTTTTTTCTTAACATATATTGCATTATTTGTTTCAGAGGTACAGATCTGAGATTCAACAGTCTTGCACAATTCACAGCGCTTACCAGAGCACATACCCTCCCCAGTGTCTATCACCCAGTCACCCCATCCCTCCCACCCCGCCCCCGACTCCAGCAACCCTCAGTTTGTTTCCTACAATTAAGAATTCCTCATATCAGTGAGATCATATGATACATGTCTTTCTCTGTTTGACTTATTTCACTCAACATAATACCCTCCAGTTCCATCCACGTCGTTACAAATGGTAAGATCTCATTCCTTTTGATGGCTGCATAATATTCCATTGTATATATATACCACCTCTTCTTTATCCATTCATCTGTCGATGGACATCTTGGCTCTTTCCACAGTTTGGCTATTGTGGACATTGCTGCTATAAACATTGGGGTGCACGTACCCCTTCGGATCCCTACTTTTGTATCTTTGAGGTCAATACCCAGTAGTGCAATTGCTGGATCATACGGTAGCTCTATTTTCAACTTTTTGAGGAACCTCCATACAGTTTTCCAGAGTGGCTGCACCAGCTTGCATTCCCACCAACAGTGTAGGAGGGTTCCCCTTTCTCCGCATCCCCGCCAACATCTGTCGTTTCCTGACTTGTTAATTTTAGCCATTCTGACTGGTGTGAGGTGGTATCTCATTGAGGTTTTGATTTGGATTTCCCTGATGCCGAGCGATATTGAGCACTTTTTCATGTGTCTGTTGGCCATTTGGATGTCTTCTTTGGGAAAATGTCTGTTCATGTCTTCTGCCCATTTCTTGATTAGATTCTTTGTTCTTTGGGTGTTGAGTTTGATGAGTTCTTTATAGATTTTGGATACTAGCCCTTTATCTGATATGTCATTTGCAAATATCTTCTCCCATTCTGTCAGTTGTCTTTTGGTTTTGTTGACTGTTTCCTTTGCTTTGCAAAAGCTTTTTATCTTGATGAAGTCCCAGTAGTTCATTTTTGCCCTTGCTTCCCTTGCCTTTGGCGATGTTTCTAGGAAGAAGTTGCTTCGGCTGAGGTCAAAGAGGTTGCTGCCTGTGTTCTCCTTTAGGATTTGGATGGACTCCTGTCTCACATTGAGGTCTTTCAACCATTTGGAGTCTATTTTTGTGTGTGGTGTAAGGAAATGGTCCAGTTTCATTCTTCTGCATGTGGCTATCCAATTTTCCCAACACCATTTGTTGAAGAGACTGTCTTTGTTCCATTGGACATTCTTTCCTGCTTTGTCAAAGATGAGTTGACCATAGAGTTGAGGGTCCATTTCTGGGCTCTCTATTCTGTTCCATTGATCTATGTGCCTGTTTTTGTGCCAGTACCATACTGTCTTGATGATGACAGCTTTGTAATAGAGCTGGAAGTCTGGAATTGTGATGCCGCCGGCTTTGCTTTTCTTTTTCAACATTCCTCTGGCTATGCGGGGTCTTTTCTGGTTCCATACAAATTTTAGGATGATTTGTTCCATTTCTTTGAAAAAAGTGGATGGTATTTTGATGGGGATTGCACTGAATGTGTACATTGCTCTAGGTAGCACTGACATCTTCACAATATTTGTTCTTCCAATCCATGAGCGTGGAACGTTTTTCCATTTCTTTGTGTCTTCCTCAATTTCTTTCATGAGTATTTTATAGTTTTCTGAGTACAGATCCTTTGCCTCTTTGGTTAGATTTATTCCTAGGTATCTTATGGTTTTGGGTGCAATTGTAAATGGGATCGACTCCTTAATTTCTCTTTCTTCTGTCTTGTTGTTGGTGTATAGGAATGCCACTGACTTCTGTGCATTGATTTTATATCCTGCCACTTTACTGAATTCCTGTATGAGTTCTAGCAGTTTTGGGGTGGAGTCTTTGGGGTTTTCCACATAAAGTATCATATCATCTGCAAAGAGTGAGAGTTTGACTTCTTCCTTGCCAATTTGGATGCCTTTGATTTCTTTTTGTTGTCTGATTGCTGTGGCTAGGACTTCCAATACTATGTTGAATAGCAGTGGTGATAGTGGACATCCCTGCCGCGTTCCTGACCTTAGGGGGAAAGCTCTCAGTTTTTCCCCATTGAGAATGATATTCGCTGTAGGTTTTTCATAGATGGCTTTTATGATATTGAGGTATGTACCCTCTATGCCTATACTCTGAAGAGTTTTGATCAAGAAAGGATGCTGTACTTTGTCAAATGCTTTTTCTGCATCTATTGAGAGGATCATATGATTCTTGTTCTTTCTTTTGTTAATGTATTGTATCACATTGATTAATTTGCAGATGTTGAACCAACCTTGCAGCCCAGGGATCAATCCCACTTGGTCGTGGTGAATAATGCTTTTAATGTACTGTTGGATCCTATTGGCTAGTATTTTGGTGAGAATTTTTGCATCCATGTTCATCAGGGATATTGGTCTGTAATTCTCCTTTTTGATGGGGTCTTTGTCTGGTTTTGGGATCAAGGTAATGCTGGCCTCATAAAATGAGTTTGGAAGTTTTCCTTCCATTTCTATTTTTTGGAACCGTTTCAGAAGAATAGGTATTAATTCTTCTTGAAATGTTTGGTAGAATTCCCCTGGGAAGCCATCTGGCCCTGGGCTTTTGTTTGTTGGGAGATTTTTGATGACTGCTTCAATTTCCTTGGTGGTTATAGGTCTGTTCAGGTTTTCTATTTCATCCTGGTTCAGTTTTGGTAGTTGATACATCTCTAGGAATGCCTCCATTTCTTCCAGGTTATCTAATTTGGTGGCATAGAGTTGCTCATAATATGTTCTTATAATTGTTTGTATTTCTTTGGTGTTGGTTGTGATCTCTCCTCTTTCATTCATGATTTTGTTGATTTGGGTCATTTCTCTTTTCTTTTTGATAAGTCTGGCCAGGGGTTTATCAATCTTGTTAATTCTTTCAAAGAACCAGCTCCTAGTTTGGTTGATCTGTTCTACTGTTCTTTTGGTTTCTATTTCATTGATTTCTGCTCTGATCTTTATTATTTCTCTTCTCCTGCTGGGTTTAGGCTTTATTTGCTGTTCTTTCTCCAGCTCCTTTAGGTGTAGGCTTAGGTTGTGTACTTGAGACCTTTCTTGTTTCTTGAGAAAGGCTTGTATTGCTATATACTTTCCTCTTAGGACTGCCTTTGCTGCATCCCAAAGATTTTGAATAGTTGTGTTTTCATTTTCATTGGTTTCCATGTATTTTTTAAGTTCTTCTTTAATTTCCTGGTTGACCCATTCGTTCTTCAGTAGGATGCTCTTTAGCCTCCATGTATTTGAGTTCTTTCTGACTTTCCTCTTGTGATTGAGTTCTAGTTTCAAAGCATTGTGGTCTGAAAATAGGCAGGGAATGATCCCAATCTTTTGGTACCGGTTGAGACCTGATTTATGACCTAGGATGTGATCTATTCTGGAGAATGTTCCATGGGCACTAGAGAAGAATGTGTATTCCATTGCTTTGGGGTGGAATGTTCTGAATATGTCTGTGAAGTCCCTTTGGTCCAGTGTGTCATTTAAAGTCTTTATTTCCTTGTTGATCTTTTGCTTAGACGATCTGTCCATTTCAGTGAGGGGGGTGTTACAGTCCCCCACTATTATTGTATTGTTGTCGATGTGTTTCTTTGCTTTTGTTATTAATTGCCTTATATAATTGGCTGCTCCCATGTTAGGGGCATAGATATTTACAATTGTTAGATCTTCTTGTTGGATAGATCCTTTAAGTAGGATATAATGTCCTTCCTCATCTCTTATTACAGTCTTTGGTTTAAAATCTAATTTGTCTGATATAAGGATTGCCACCCCAGCTTTCTTTTGGTGTCCATTAGCATGGTAAATGGTTTTCCACCCCCTCACTTTCAATCTGGGTGTGTCTTTGGGTCTAAAATGAGTCTCTTGCAGACAGCATATCGATGGGTCTTGTTTTTTAATTCAGTCTGATAGCCTGTGTCTTTTGATTGGGGCATTTAGGCCATTTACATTCAGGGTAACTATTGAAAGATAGGAATTTAGTGCCATTGTATTGCCTGTAAGGTGACTGTTACCGTATATTGTCTGTGTTCCTTTCTGGTCTATGTTGCTTTTAGGCTCTCTCTTTGCTTAGAGGACCCCTTTCAAGAATTCCTGTAGGGCTGGTTTTGTGTTTGCAAATTCCTTTAGTTTTTGTTTGTCCTGGAAGCTTTTTATCTCTCCTTCAATTTTCAATGACAGCCTAGCTGGATATAGTATTCTTGGCTGCATATTTTTCTCGTTTAGTGCTCTGAATATATCCTGCCAGTCCTTTCTGGCCTGCCAGGTCTCTGTGGATAGGTCTGTTGCCAATCTAATGTTTCTACCCTTGTAGGTTACATATCTCTTCTCCCGAGCTGCTTTCAGGATTTTCTCTTTGTCTATGAGACTCGTAAGTTTTACTATTAGATGTCGGGGTGTTGACCT
>NW_025408976.1:0-16968 GCF_002201575.2 Neomonachus schauinslandi | reverse complement strand
GCTAGGGGTGCTGGTGCTGCTGGGGGGTGTGGGTGCTTGTGGGGGGGTTCTGGGTGCTGCTGGGGGGTTCTGGGTGTTACTGAGAGGTGCTGGGTGCTGCTGGGGGGATCCGGGTGCTCCTGGGGGGTGTGGGTGCTGTTTGGAGAAGTCTAAGAGTGGCTAGGGGGGTTCCAGGAGCTCCTCGGGGGTACTGGGTGCTTGTGAGGGGTTCTGGGGGCTACTGGAGGGTGCTGGGTGCTGCCTGGCTCCAAGGGTCAGATTTTCTTAGTTATCAGCACTCAAGGCCTTTTGCCATTCCTTGAGGAAATCACAGAAGGAAAGAAGGGAGGGAGGGAGAGCAGGACAGAGGGAAGGAGCCCACTACCATCAGGATTATGAAGAGACAGTCTTGCCAGATCAAGCAAAATAGCAGCACAGGACCCACGGTTAAGGTCAATTCTGGATCAAGAAAAGGTGCATAGGATAAATTTACTAAACACTGATTTCCTGTTTAACTGAAGCTAGCACTTAACTGGACATCCTGTATTTTATCTGGCGGCCCTATGGCACCCACCGGTGGGGTGAGAGGCCCCAAAGTCAGCGGGTGGTGTCCCCCATATTCTCCTGGATCCCCTTTCCATGTCTTGCAAACCTGACTTCTGGTGATGAGCTCCTGCATCTTGGCCTCGCCGGCTTCATCCAGTTCAGGGCCTGTTGGAAGTGTCTCCTTGCGGCCCAGACGACAGGTGTGGAGTGTAAACGCCCCAGCCCCTCAGCTTCTTGCCAGTGAACTTCTGTTTCCCAGGACTCACCACGGGACCAGGTCCTGTCGCCCTCTGGGCTTTCTGATCTCCCCTCAAGGGTTGCTGTCCCTTCTCCAACCCCTGCCCATGTCCCCTCACCTCCTAGAGGAGGCACACTCACCATTCCTCACCTGGGCTTTCCTTCTGGGGCGCCCCAGCTAGGACATGCCCCCCCACCCCCTGACGCAGGCAAGCAGAGTCACAACCAGAAGATCACCTGCGGACGGCGAGCAGCCGAGGTTGGAGACCTCACAGGTGGGAGAGGGATGTATGTGACATGCATGAGGTGCCAAGCAAGAGCCCCTTGACCTGGGCGCGGGGCACCGGGGGTGCACTGGGTCCCCTCACGGTCTCCCTGTTTCATATCAAAACGCTTCCCTGGGGCACCAGCTTCCCCCCTGCTCCCCACTACTCTGAACGCTGGATGGGGACGCGGGAGACTCAGGGTGGTATTCCTGGAAGGATGGCCCCGGGCTCGGTTTTTAACAGATTATTCACAAAACCTAGTACTTAGATATTCCTGGCCATAAACTATTTATAGAACCCACCTCCACGTTGGTTTTGACCCACAAGTGTCCTGACCCTGTGGCCAGGCATGACCTGTGGAGGGTGGGACGTGGCCTTTGGGCTGAGAACCTCCCACACGGCCCAGCAGTGGACTGCCACCAAAGTCATGGCTCAGATGGGATCAGTTTAATAAAGAAACTTTAAGATGAGAGGCTCTTTTCCAAGGGTTACACCAAGAAAACCCAGGGAAAACGGTGTGGAGAAACGAGGACCGGGTCCCCCACTGTGTCACGAGCAGCTCCGCGACTTGACTGATGCTCTCCTTTGCAGTGTATGGCATTGTTGAGCTAATAGGAGAATTACAATTCTCCAAGTCTCCATAACAGGTCTCATTAAATCTAAGCAAACATTTGGTACTTAGGAGCTCTGCATTACAAATCTAATTAAGACTCCATAAAATAAAATAATTCAAGTCTGCATTCAACCATTCCATTATCTCACATGGTATATGATTGCTGCTTTATTAAACAACAACAAAGAAAAACAAGTTCCAAATGGATCTGTCCATGTGTTTGGGAGCTGGCAAAACAATAGGAAACTCAATCACTCCTAACAACGGGCCCCATCTTCCCGGGGTTTTCAGCTGCAGGTGCATTACGCTCACCAAGCACGTTCTACGTGGGGGCTCGTGGCACCTCAGGGACATAGAAGCACAAGCTGATGCGCTCCAGGGACTGGCCCATGGCTCCGCTCGTTCCGTCTGGGATTCCAGAGGTGGGCGTGGGGCCGGGTGGCCTGGCAGTGAGAGCATCCCGGGGCGGAGAGGGTTCACAGGTGGGTGGAGTAGGGACCCGTCTCCTCCAGTGAGCGGAGGGCAGAGGGCACTCCGGGCGCACAACCCGAGGACCCCAGGGCGGGGCGGCATCCTCAAACCAGTCCCAGATCCTCCGGCTAAGGCCTTCCTGCCTTCACAGGGACGTGGCGAGGGCTTCCTGGTGGTGTCCCACCTTCCCGGGTGTCCAGGGACAGCTCCCCGTCGCCTCTGCTTCCCCGGCTCCAGGCACCGTTAATGGATATTCACTACGCTTACAAAACACGTGTTTGAGACCTAAAATTAATTTCACAAATGTCTTCGCCAGATCCCAGCTGCCTACCCAGTGTTCCTGCCAAAATCCAGGTAGAAATGATCTTCCATGCTTTTCACGCAACTTCTCTCGAGTCCCCATGTTGGAATGCCACCTTTCCGAGGTGCTGTTGCCGCGGAGATTGAGGCCCCCCAGGAGCCAGAGCCTGCCAGCCCCCACCTCTAGGCCCCACGCTGGGCCCTGTGGATGGACATCAGCTCCCCTGAGGTGGTGGTCACTACACAAGTCGGCTCCTTGGAGAAATTCGGTGGCTTTCTTACCATGAATAGGCAGACCACGAATGCCAGTTCCTTTTTCCAGGCTTACCTCACGGCTGGGCCGAAGCAGAACAGGTTACGGTGCCCACAGCCATGTGCCCTGAGAGCAAAGCGCTTACGTGCACCTGCACCCTTCCCCACCTCCGGAAGATGGAGGCGTGGCCTTTTACAAATAAAAGTTTACATACGGTGGGAAGTGCTTTTCTGTTAAATAGCAGAATGACGATGTCGAAGAGGTTACTGCCTATGTTCTCCTCTAGGATTTTGATGGATTCCTGTCTCACATTGAGGTCTTTCATCCACTTTGAGTTTATCTTTGTGAGTGGTGTTAGAGAATGGTCAAGTTTCATTCTTCTGCATGTGGCTGTCCAATTTTCCCAGCACCATTTATTGAAGAGACTGTCTTTTTTCCACTGCATTTTTTTTCTTGCTTTGTCAAAGATTATTTGACCATAGAGCTGAGGGTTCATATATGGGCTCTCTTTTCTGTTCCATTGGTCTATATGTCTGTTTTTGTGCCCACACCATGCTGTCTTGGTGATCACTGCTTCGTAATATAGCTTGAAATTGGGCAACGTGATGCCCCCAGCTTTGTTTTTCTTTTTCAACATCTCCTTGGCGATTCGGGGTCTTTTCTGATTCCATACAAATTTTAGGATTGTTTGTTCCAGCATTTTGAAAAATGTCATTGGAATTTTGATCGGGTTGGCACTGAAGGTATAAATTGCTCTGGGTAGCATAGACATTTTAACAATGTTTATTCTTCCGATCCATGAGCATGTAATGTTTTTCCATCTCCAAAAGCTAGTGAAACAAAAGCAAAAATGAACTTTTGGGACTTCATCAAGATAAAAAGCTTCTGCACAGCAAAGGAAACAGTCAACAAAACAAAGAGGCAACCCACAGAATGGGAGAAGATATTTGCAAATGACACTACAGATAAAGGGCTGGTATCCAAGATCTATAAAGAACTTCTCAAACTCAACACCCAAAAAACAAATAATCAAGTCAAAAAGTGGGCAGAAGAGATGAACAGACACTTCTCTGAAGAAGACATACAAATGGCTAACAGACACATGAAAAAATGTTCATCATCATTAGCCATCAGGGAAATTCAAATCAAAACCACAATGAGATACCACCTTACACCAGTTAGAATGGCAAAATGAACAGGGCAAGAAACAACAGATGTTGGAGAGGTTGTGGAGAAAGGGGAACCCTCTTACACTGTTGATAGGAATGCAAGTTGGTACAGCCACTTTGGAAAACAGTGTGGAGTTTCCTCAAAAATATAAAAATAGAGCTACCCTATGACCCAGCAATTGCACTACTGGGCATTTACCCCAAAGATACAGATGTAGTGAAAAGAAGGGCCATATGCACCCCAGTGTTCATAGCAGGAATGTCTGCAATAGTCAAACTGTGGAAAGAGCCAAGATGCCCTTCAACAGATGAATGGATAAAGAAGATGTGGTCCATATTTACAATGGAATATTACTCAGCCATCAGAAAGGATGAATACCCCACTTTTACATCAACATGGATGGGACTGGAGGAGATTATGCTAAGTGAAATAAGTCAAGCAGAGAAAGTCAATTATATGGTTTCACTTATTTGTGGAACATAAGGAAGAGCATGGAGGACATTAGGAGAAGGAAGGGAAAAATGAAGGGGGGGGGTGGAAATCGGAGGGAGAGATGAACCATGAGAGACTATGGACTCTGAGAGACAAACAGGGTTTTAGAGGGGAGGGGGGAGGGGGGATTGGTTAGCCCGGTGATGGGTATTAAGGAGGGAATGTACTGCATGGAGCACTGGGTGTTATATGAAAACAATGGATCGTGGATCACTACATCAAAAACTAATGATGTATTGTATGGTGACTAACATAACATAATAAAATTTAAAAAAATAAAAAATAATAAATAGCAGAATGAAGTCATTAATGGATAAAGCATCAACCAGGAGCGGGATGATAGGTGTTCTAACAGCGCCCGTCGATAATTCTCCAGGCGTGCCCCAGAGTAAGCCCTGAAGTATTTCCAACTCCCATGCAACACGCTTCACATCCATGTTTGCAGGCAAACCCAGGCCCAGTAAGAGCTCAGGGATGTCCCTGCCACCAGGGGATCATGGACACATCTCCAGAGCAGGTGCTGACGGTGGTCCAACTCCTCAGGGTCACTCGATGAGCCTGCAACGCCAGCCTTTAATGGACCGGAACCATTATCTAAAGTAATACTGTGAGCACGAGCTCTGGTATATTAAACCTCTGCTGACCCCACGAAGCTGCCTGCATCGGCCCACCGGTTCCGTCGTCTGAAAACAGAAGGAGAGTCGCTGTTTGAGGGGCTGTGGCTGAGATTAGTCAAGTGACCGGATTTGCCGTGCTTCCCAGCTGCAGCCCACAGTGTCCACTCTGGCTGGTTTAAACAAGAAATGACACTCGGGGAAGCCTGGGATCGAAGGTCCCAGAGGAGGGAGGCAGGGGACCACATGGGAGGAGGACTCAGAGAGCAGGCTAAGCAGGAACCGGGGACCCTGGAGGACCCAAGGACATGAGAGGCCAGTGCCTTCTGGGCATCAGGCTGGAGTATGCGCGAGGTCTGGCCGGTCACGGTTGGGGGGGACAGGGGGCGAGAAGGAGAGCTTGCGGCAGGGGCAAGCTTACCACACTGGCGTGCCTGGCCACTTGGGCGGGGGCCTGCTGCGTGTGTGGGGGGGTGTTGAGGCAGCAGAAAATACTAAGTTTTAAAAATACGCGATGCAAAAGGAAAATCAAATAAGTGCTGTATAAAACGGCTTAACTTCTGCTCAACTGAATTGTTGGAGTCCTGCTTTGCTTGTGGACACCTTTTCTGAACGAAATTCCAAACGCCAGCGTTGCTGGTGACCCACTGCCTGAGGTCGGGTGTCTTGGACCCACAGGGTCTGACTTCTCCCTGGTCCTGGGGGAACAGGCTGTTTGGTTTCCCAAGTGCCCCCCTCTCTGCTGGCCTTTCCAGAATGCCTGCCCCCTGAGCCGCCCGAGGAACTCTTTTCTCTCGTCCCTGGGCTCTGACCTCACTCCCTCGGCCATCTGAAGCCAGCCGTCCCCTCAGGGTGGGCCAAGGAAAAGATGAAGCCTGATTCAGGTGGAAAAGCCCTCTGCAAAACTGGTTTTTTTAAAAAGTGTTGTTATTTTTTTTTTTAAGATTTTATTTTTAAGCAATCCCTACACCCAGTGTGGGGCTCGAACCCACAACCCCAATATCAAGAGCCACATGCACCATCAACTGAGCCAGCCAGGTGCCCCCAAAATGATTCTCTTATTTTTTTAACATGCTAACATGTTCATTCATGAGAGAAAAAGGGTAAAACCCTTTGTTAAGAAGCCAACTTTGAGGAGAAAGAGAAGAGAAACTGCCAAGTTGTGTTGATGAACCTGGTCAGGATGGCCCACAGAGGAACTTCCACGTGAGATCAGCCGTCAGGGAGGAGGGTGGTGCTACGTCTACTCTGACCCGCGGGTGGAGACAGCTCAGCGGCCGGGAGAGCCGGGCACCATCGAGGCCGACGGCCAGCGTCTGGCCGGCTCACGGGAGCCATGCGCCATGCTGGCCTTGCCCAGGACACTCACGCTCTGGAGGGCATTTCAGACAGAACGTTCTGGGCTAGTGGGAGAGTTTCCTTGCAATCTGGGAGGTAAGCTCAGAAGTTAAACAAGAGGAACAACTCAATAATTCTAACACTTGCTCTTCTTATGTACCAAGTGATGTGTGTAGGTTATGTATATTACTACTTAGTGCCCAAAATGATGCTGCGAAGTCAAACATGTACCCATTTCGTGGATGAGAAAATTGAACCGGGTTAGCTGAGCGGCCAGTACGAGGTAGAGCAGGAATTTGGAGCCATGCGGCCGCCCCAACGCATTGGCTGTGAGAGGGAGACTCACTTCCTGCCCTGGGATTATTCTCTTTAAATCTTGCTCCAAGTTACTTTTTTTCTTACTTTTATTTAATAAAATAATTTGCTGTTAAACCACAAAATTAACTATCTCTAGTTTGTCCGCCACTGTACTTCCCATCCCCATCATGTATCTTGGACACAGAAGAACTCACTAGGGCTTGGGTGGGTTAATTAATCAATTAACCAATCAATCAATCAGTCAATCAAATGTGTCGCTGGGCTGCAGGCTGTGGGATCTGGGACTCCAGGGAAGTCTCTAGAAACCCTTCCCTCTCCAGTCCCCTCTGCTGAACACAGGACATAAATATCTGAGCTGTCCCAACCACAGGACACGTGTAATAATGACGTGCAGACATTACGTGAAGTCCAATGACTTCTGCACGAGGCGAGGCCCCTCACCACACAAACACCTGTCAAAGGCCCCTCACCCACGCTGGGTTGTCCAATGCAGTCACCAGCCCACGGTGAGCGGGGGAGTGCCCGCTCAAACAGGAGCCCAGACCTCATCCTGGGCACAGCCACTGGGCTTTTGGAGCAGGGCCTGGGATGCTGGCCTCCTGTCCACCTCTCTATAAATATCAGCAGTGACCCCCCTTTGTCCATCACAGCAGTGCCTCCCAGAGCACCTGCTTCATGGTGCTTGAGTGGTCGGCTCAATAGGAAGACTCTGCTACGGAAACCACGGCCCACTGGGGTCATTTCCTTGACCTTGGACACTGAACTTGGACAGGCTGGACAATAGATCCTTCCTTCTTTCAACTGTGTGTTGGAAATTCAAAGATGAGGTTTGGTTGAGACTTTCTCTACTTCTACTCTGTTAGAGCTGCAAAGGCTTCCAGCTGGCAGAGTGTGGCTTGAGACTCATTCAGTGTGTCCAGGCTGCGGGAACAGAATGCCGCCGGTTGGGGCGTTAAACAGACATTTAGCTCTCCTCTTCGCTCTGGAGTCTGGGAAGTCCAAGATCAAAGCACCAGCATGGTCGGGTTCTGGAGAATGCCTCTTCCTGGTTCATAGCAGGTGACTTCTTGCTGTGTCCTCACATGGTGCAAGGGCCGGGGATCTCTCTGGAGCCTCCTTTCTAAGACACTAACCCCACTCAGGGGGGCTGCACCCTCATGATCCAAGCACCTTCCAGAGGCCCCACCCCCCAACACTACCACCATCACCAACACTCTGGGACTAGGACCCAACATATGAATTTGGGAGCACACACTGTACAGAGAGCAGGGGCCATGTTGAGAATGTCATTCAGAGACAATGAGGCCAGGGTGAGACTCCAGACCCAGTGTCCACTCTGTGTGTGTGTGTCTGGTCCGTGGCTTATGGGGACATGAAGACCACCGTCCCACTAGCATCCCTTCCTGTTGGAGACTGTAGGAGGCTGCTGGCTCCCTGCCTATGACCCAGACGACCTCAATCTTGTCCAGGGCTCTGTGCCAGAAAGTCAGGAATTGAAGGAAGGGAAGCTCTGTGCTGCACAGCATGTTTCCAGGAAATGGTTTCAAAGTCCAAAAGTGGTTCACTTGGAGAATGGGTTAGCTTGCACCCCAGCCATCGTGGTGACCTGCGGAACTGTCCCTCTGTGATGTGAGGGGACACACACTGATACTGGACTGTGTCACTCCTGGCCTGTTGTAGGACTGTAGCTTTGAAGCACAGCCAAACAACAGGGAGCAAAGCGTGGCGGGCTGGACCGCCAGGCACCTCTGCCTGGGCTGGGGATGCAGGGAGGGAGAGAGGGAGCACAGAGGCCCCCTGCAGTGCCTCCCCCACCCCAGGTGCAAGTGCCTCTTAGTGTACGTATGTGCACACACACGTGCACACACACCCATCCTCGGGGGCAGGGCGAGGCAGGGCACCAGTGCAGCCCCAGATCATTGCCCAGCCCCACCAAGGACTGCGGCCAGTAACACAGGGAGCATTTGTACCCCTCTGGGAGGGAGCCGATGAGTTTTCCTACACGCCCAGGGTGGGGGGTCAACAGCTGGTGACACTTGCCTGGCACTTCCTCCTTGGCATCGTGAAATAGAAGTAAGGAATTCCTGTCTACCAGCAGGACAAAGCCATGCGAGACCCTGAGTGGGGATGGGGGTGGGCCTGCCAGCCATCCTCGGGAAATGGGCCAATGTCCACTTGTACACACACGCTCCTTCTCGTGTAAAGGATCTAGTACTGGGCAGACTCTGGTACAAGAGTGATATTCTTTGGGGCCCAGTGTCCCCATCATCAAAGTGAACAACAAATAGCCATTGTGGTTCACCCAGGAGATTCAACCAGCGTTGAGAGGTCGCTTATCTGAACACTGGGGAAAACAGTGTGCATTTGGAGCTTCCTAGGTACCAAGTTCTGGGGAGAGTCAGAGGCACCAACAACAGAGTTTCTTCCCTCCAAGAGGGTCTGCATACACCGAAGGGTCTGCCTACATTAGGAGGGTCTGCACACACCAAGAAGTTTTGCACACCCCAGGAAGGTTTGCACACACCAAGAGGGTCTGCACACACCAGGAAGGTTTGCACACACCAGGCACTGGAATGGAAGAGACCTCAAAGGTCTTGTGTGTTCTCTTTAGACACTTTACTCATTGACTCAACAGAGATTGTTAAGTGCGTCCACCTGTGCTGGGCAAACAAAGATGTTAAGAGAGGACCCCCCCACTTCTAAGGGGTTATGTCTGTTCCCTGCAGCCACTGTAAGAAGTACTGCACGCTGGGCAGCTTGAACAACAGAGATTTACAGTTCTGTCACTTCTGGGGGCCAGAGGTCAGGGTGCTGACAGGGTTGGTTCCGTCAGAAGGTGTTGGGGAGAGTCTGCTCCAGGCCTCTCTTCTTGGCTTGTAGATGGCCATTTTCTCCTACTTGTCCTCATTTCCTCTTTTTATAAGGACACCAGTCATGTTGGATTGGAACCCACTCCAGTGTCCTCGCTTTTACTTGATCACCTCTCTGAAGAATTATCTCCAAATAAGGTCACATTCTGAGGTGTTGGGGGTTAGAACACCAACATAGGGATTTGGGGAGATGTAATTCAGCCCATGACAGGAATGCAAAGCCAAGTGTGGGAGACAGAGCCAGGCAGAGGGAAGCCAGGAGTAGTGGGGCTCCGAATGGCTGAGGACAAGCTGGCATCCCCAGGGGAGACGGGGTTTGAACTGACAGCAAAGGCAAGGTGGGTATGGTTAGTGGGAAGGACTGCCAGGCAGGTGCGGGGGGAGTGTGTGTAAGTCCCAGAGGCACAAAACGGCTGAAATATGGAGAAACCAGCCATGCAGACAGGGGTGGAGGGGGCCCAGCCCTCTCCCATCCACACTCCCCTGCCTGTTCCAAACGAACCCTGACAACTTCTGGGGTTCACGTGTGCGAAGGAGACACCGTCCAGGCACTGAATCAGCCAACACCACACTGTAGTGGCAGGAAGGAGGTGGGAACAGAAACCAAGTATCTAAGGGGTGATCTGCAAGGTCTGGTTCAGAAATGTTTGGGGAGGGTGGTAAGAAAGAGGACCAAGTATGACTTCCATGTTGGAAAGACACGGTGTGAGGTTCAGGAGGTGGTGAAAATGGTGACCACAGTTGAACCAGGTTGAGGGCCAGGCATGTGGGGACATCACATCAGGCTGACACAGAGCAAGGTCAGGCAAGGGATGTAAAAAGCACATCACCAGCATTTAAAAGTCATTGAAATCCTGGGCTTGATGAGACCACCACATTTGTTCTGTCACCCATTGTTCTGTCATCCCTTGTTCTCTCAGTTAGTATTTAAAGAGCATCGGTTGCATAGAGAAGACAGTGGGGAGACCTGGCCTGCCCTCACGTGCCATGGGGCTGGCCAGAAAGCCTGGGTTTGAGGACAGCCCTTCGAAAGTGCTTTGCTGTCAGAGATGGCCACTCTAGGTGTGAAGGAAGAAGTCTCCTACCAGCTGTCCTCGAAGACCAAAACATTCGGAATAATGTAAATGTCCACCTGGTAAAGAAGAGTTAAATTCCCTGTAATCAGCTCAAATGTCAGAATGTTATCTCGCAGCATTAAGTCCAACTTAATGCGCCAATGTGGATGGATCTCCAGGACATTATGCATAGTCAGAAAACATATATTCAGTGTGGTTCTATTTATATGAAGTTTTAGAATGCACAAAACTAAACACATACTGTCTAGGGGTATATAAATAATGTAGTAAAACAAAATGAAACACAAAGGGGGTTATACTGAACTCGGGGTGACAGTCACCTCTGGGGTGGGGGATGGAAGACCCCTGCACCTGCACACGGAGGGGCTCCAGGACTTAATCTGGGGGTGGTTCACAGACGTGTAACATATTATAATTATTCCTTGCACATAGATGTTAAATATACTTTCGTATCAATTCAGTATTTAAAAACAAGTTGATAAATATTCCCACAAATGCTTACCTAATGTCACATTATGATGGGAGCTACAAAGGAAAAGAATAAGATGTGAGAGAGAATGATAAGGTGCCCTCCTTCCATCAGGGGACAAGGAAGCCCTCTAAGGAGTCACATGGAGCCCAAGAGCTGAAGGAGGAAAGGAAGGCACATCCCAAGGAGGGGGACAGTACAGGCCAAGTCCCTGAAGTGGAGGCCTTGGGGAGCTAGGGCATCACGGAGAGATTGTGCAGATGAGGCTGGGCAAGGAGGACATGCCAAGGCTCTGAGACTTTATTCTAGGATATGGGAAGCCATTGGCAGACTTTAAATAGGAGGAGACATGACCCCAACTCATAATTCTGCAAGGTGTAAGCAGTCAGCTGTAGAAGCAAAACAAACTGGTTCCACTATAGAAAATCTAAGTATGAGCAAAGAATTATTTTTGACTGGCTCCAAAAACATCTTTGTTAGCATTCCACATCCAAATGCTAATAAACAACAATGGGGTGGGGAAATCCTCTCTACCATGTACTCAACAAAAATGGAACAAATGCTTTGGTTAAGCAAACATTAAATTGAAATCACATTGCCAATATCAGTCAAAGTGGATGCCAAACCATGGTGGACACATGCTCTGGCCTTTAGCCAAAAACAGTAAGGCTCAAAAGATCACTCACTCATGTCTGATGCCTGCATCAAATCAACAAGCCCTTTGAGTAGATCCCAGGGCAATGGCTAAAGCCAAGATAAAACTAGAAGACAGTGTGTTACAAAAGTACACCTCAGATATGCTAATTCCCCTCCTCACCTTATAGAAGGGGAAACTGAGGCCCAGAGAGGAAGTGAGATCTTCCCAGTGTTGCCTGGGGAGGAGATGGCAAGGTGGTAATTAGCAGATATTAATAGTGAGGAACAAGTACCATGGATGGGAAGTCTTAGGGGCTAAGTATAGACATGCAAATAGAGTCTCCATTAAACTAAACATATCAATGGTGTGAGTCCAAGGGGCACGGTGTTCTGGGTGATCTCCACTGTAAAGCCTCCATTGATGCCATTTCACTCTTGGACAGCCAAGTATCATATGCTCTGGAGTTGACAAAAAGATAAATGGGCCTCAGGAACAACTGATACCAGTTTTAGCAATTTCTTGAGCCAATAAAAGACAGGCCAGCATAGGAAATGTGAATTCAAAAGCTACCGTCTGCATGTGACAGAGCTGGTTGCAGTCTAACCCTCCTGATTTAGGGAGGGCAACGCATGCATGCAAGCAGCTGTTGGAAGTTCCGGGAGACCAACCAAGGCAGCCAGGACATCAGGGGTCAAGGTCCTAGAAGGAAGGGAAGTGCATAGAGGTGAGCCCATGGTGAAGCCCCTTCTCTCTTGGGTATGATTACTGGTTGGCAGCATAGGACATGCAGAGGGAAGCATGGGCTGGAGTTTGCAGCACTTTAGAAACTAAACTGGAGTTGGGGGCTACCTAAGCAGCCACAGTGTGAGCACAAGATCCAGAGGAAAAAAGAATCACTCAGAAGTGAGCCTGGAACTCTTCAGTTTCCCTTGAGACATTTTCCAAAGCCTAAGATGCATGACTCAGGATGAGACCTGAAGAAACCACTGAAAGAAAAGTAAGGATGGAAGGGAGGGAGGGAGGGAGGGAAGGAGGAAGGAAGAAGAAAGAAAGAAAGAAAGAAAGAAAGAAAGAAAGAAAGAAAGAAAGAAAGAAAGAAAGAAAGAAAGAAAGAAAGAAAGAAAGAAAGAAAGAAAGAAAGAAAAATCAACCAGAGAACAGCTTCTATGAGGTTAAAGGATTGAGCTGGGATTACAGCTGTCTCATGGAATTGGGATGACAAAAATTGTTTGAGGCCACCAGCCTTCACTTGAGACCTGGAAGTATGGGCAAACTGAAAAAAGAAGACCTTACATGGGTAATGGTGATCCTCCTAAACTCATTTGTCTGCTAAAAAATTTTTAAAAAAAAGAAGAAGAAGAAGAAGGAGAAGGACATTAATTTGTCTCTGGAAAACAATAACATCATTCAGGAGCTTATAATTCTTCACCCATAATATTTCACATTCAGTCAAAAATTATAAGCATGCCAGGAAATAGACCCAAATGACAGAAAACAAAGAGAAAAATATAGACTACAGAAACAATGCTACAGATGATCCAGACATTTGAGTTTAACACAAAATTTAAACAAGTATGATTAAGATGTTCAAGAAAACAGATGAAAAATTAATTTCATCAGAGAAGTTGAATCTATAAAAAATACTCAATTGGAAATCTTAGAACTGAAAAAAATAATATAATAACTGAAATTGCAATTTCATAGATTAATTTAAAAGCAAATTAGATACAGCAGAAGTGAAGATTAGTAAATTGGGAGAGAGGTCACTGGAAAATATTTCAGATTGAAGCATAGAAAAAAATGGTTGGAAATGCAAGGGGAGAAAATAAGTCATATAGTACATGGTAAAAAAGTCTACCAAACATGTGAGTGGATTTCCAGAAGGAGCTGTGACAGGGATATTGGGGCAAGAGCAATATTTGAAGATACACTACCGAGAGTTTTACAAAAGTGATAAATTACCCTAAACAGAAAAAAAAATACCACACATACACACACACAAGGAAAAATACACCTACATGCATCATAGTAAAACTGTAGAGAAAAAAAAACAAAAAGGAAAAAAAACACCCAGAGTAAAAAAGATACATTACTGTCATAGAAGCAATAAGACTGAGAGTACTTTTCCACAGACATTATTGAAACCAGAATTGATGGAATAACATAGTTTAAATGTTAAAAGAAAATTACTACCAACAAAAATTCTATATCTATGGCAAATGTCCTTCAAAAAAAAAGTATATTAAAAACTTTTCAGACAAACAAAAACAGAGAATTGATTACCAGCAGACCCTCAAACAAACACTGTAGGAAGTTGTTCAGGCAGAAGGAAAATAATGCCAGGTGGAAATATGGCAATGGAGAAGAAACTGGAAAGTGCTAATATTTAGATTAAACCTAAGGAACATTGGGTGTTTAAAACAATAATAGAAATGTCTTCTAGGGTTTAAGAATATGTGTTGAATTAAAGTTCCTTATAATAATAGTACCAAAGTTGAGAGGGGTAAGTAGGATTAAAGTGTTGCAAAGTCCTCACATTGTCCACAAAATGATAAATCTTCTAATTTAAGGTCGAATCCAATAATGATATGTCAAGGATGCATGCTGTAATCTCTAGGGAAACCACTGAAGGAAAATAAAAAGTATAAATTACTAAAAATTTAATTTATCCAAAAAATAGAACAATAAAAATGATGCATCAATTTAAAAGAAGGTAATAGGAAAAAAATGATAAAGAACAAATTGCATTAATAAAATTCCAATAGCAAGATGGTAGATTTAAACCTAAAATAGCAGCAGCGACATTAAATGTGAATGGACTATATTCTCTACTTAAAATGCAAAGATGGCGCATCTGGGTGGCTTGGTCAGTTAAGCATCTGCCTTCAGCTCAGCGTCCTGGGATGGAGTCCCATTGGGCTCTCTGCTCAGTGGGGAGTCTGCTTATCCCTCTCTCTCTGCACCCCCAACTTGTGCTCTCTCTCTCTCTCTCTTGCTTTCTCTCTCAAATAAATAAATAAAATCTTTTAAAAAATAAATAAAAAGCAAGGACTATAAGATAAAATTTTAAAAATAACTATAAACTGAATACAAGAGACACACCTTAACTATAACAGCATGGATTAGCAAAGGAAAAGACTAATCAGAAGAAAGCTGCAAAGATTAATTAAAAGAAAACTAGTGAAGTTATATCAGAGAAAGTAAACTTTAGGGTAAGTAGCATTAAAGGAGAATATTTCACAATGAAAAATTGATCAATCCACAAGGTCAAACCATATAACTAAAAAATAGCCTCAAAATATAAAGGCAAAAAGACTGGAGAAAAAGACTAATCTGCAATCATAGTTGAAGTTTTTAACTTGCTTCTCTCTGCTGATAAAACAAAAAATCAGTAATGACAGAATATTTGAACAAAATTAAGAATAGTTACTGAGTTGACACATATAGAACACTGCACCAACCACAGCAGAATATAGCTTCTTTCAAGTGCACCTGGGACATCTTCAACCTAGACCATGTGCTGGGCAATAAAATAATTCTTACTAAGTGTCAACAGATTGAAATCATACAGGGCATGCTCTCCATCTACAAAGAATATACACTATATACAACCCATAAAGAATTAGAAAATGAAAATTTAAAACAATGCTATATACAACAGCAATAGCATCACTAAACATTTTGTATCTGAGAATGATAATATTCTATTTTTATTATATTATTTCCACATTATATTATTATATATTCCTGTATACAGAAAACTGCAAACATTTCTGGGAGAAATCAAAGACACTTTAAATAAATGTAATGACAGATCATGTTCATTAACTGAAAGCCTCAATATTGTTAAGGTGTCAGTTCTTTTTTTAAACTTTTTTAGTTTTTATTTTAATTCCAGTTAGTTAACATACAGTGTTATATTAGTTCCAGGTGTAAAATAGAGTGATTCAACAATTCCATAATATACCCAGTCTTTATCCACAACAGGTGCACTCCTTAATCCCCATCACCTATTTAACCCATGCCCCAACCCACCTCCCTTTTGATAAGCATCAGTTTGTTCTCTATAGCTAAAAGTCTGAAGATGTCAGTTCTTTTCAATAAATCTACAGAGTCCCGGCAATTCTCATCAAAATCCCAGCAACCTTTTTGGTAAAAAATTGACAAGTCAGTTCTAAAATTTATAACAAAATGTGAAATGTCAAGAATAGGCAAGATGATCTTGAAGAAGATTAAAATTGGATGACCCAGTTATCTATTGTCGTTCAACAAACTGCTCTAAAACTCAGGGGCTCAAAACAACAATTATTTATTTGGGGGTAAGGCCTGATGCGAATCACATATCTTTGCTCCCAGTGCCTGGAACCCCATCTGGGATGACTTGAACAGCTGAAGGATAGAGCAGATGGGGACTCATCGTTAGTCTCAGGACCTCTGAGGACCTGCCTGGAAATCAGCCCAGAATCAACTGCAGCCACTTTATTTGGTCCAGAAGTCGCTGAGCCTGCCAGGACTGTTGAAGAGAGAAGTCCAAGTATTTGTGGCATTGCTGACCTGCCGCAGTGAAGGACACACACTATCTGACAAAAGGATTTATTTTTAAGTGTAAATAAACATTAAAATTGAAGCAAAGATAGACAAATAGCCAGAATAACAGAATAGAAAGTCCAGAAACAGATCCACATGGTTTATGACAAAGATCACTACAATGTAGTGGAGAAAAGCAGTGATTTAAGCAGATGATGGTGTTCCTGATTGATATTCAATACAATAAAAATAAACTTTGATTCCTACCTCACATCATACACAAAATTCAACTCTAAAAAAATACAAGTCTCAAGGTGAACAGTAAAAAAAAAAGCTCCTTAGGAATAAAATAAAATATTTTCATGACCTTGATCGCAGTAAGGATTTCTTAAAGAAGACATAAAAACAAATAGGTAAGAGAAAAAGATTTACAAATTTTACTTCATTAAGGTGAATAACGTCAATTAATCAAAATACATAAATACGAGAATGAAGTCAAGCTGCAATGTGGGAAAGGATGTTTTCAATATAACCAACACAGAACTTGTACCCAGAACATAAAAAGAACTTTATCAAGTCAATAAGATGACCCCACAAAAAAGTTGGAAAAATATTAGATGTATTTTTCATAATAGAGGATACACAAACAGAAACAAGAATGTGAGAGGTACACAATATAATTAGTCATCAGGGAAATTAAAACCACAGTGAAGTTCCACTACACATTCACCAAAATGTCTAAAAGCTTATATATATATATATATATATATATATATATATATATATATATAT
>NW_025408975.1:0-17095 GCF_002201575.2 Neomonachus schauinslandi | reverse complement strand
GTGTGTGTGTGTGTGTGTGTGTGTGTGTGTGTGTGTGTGTGTGTGTGAGACACTGGGGAGTGGGGGGCTGTGGGGGACTGGGAGCTCCTGACTCAACCCGTCAGCTTCCCTCCCTCTCCATAGGGCCCCCCCTTTCCTTGTTTTGCTGGAAGTCCCTCTTATCTGTCCTCCGACCTCCTGCGGGCATCCTGATGGAGGGCCAGGATCCCTCCCCAAGTCCAAGTCCACTCCCAACCCCTTCCGAGCCCTTACTGCCCGTTGGTGCATTAGGTGATTCCTGAGGCTGCCGGCCCTGCTAATTGCCTCTCATACCTCTCTCATCACCAGGGCAGCCCCCCACCAACTCCATTAGCCCCCCCCTCTCCCCTGATAGCCCCTAAATCAGCCCCAATTATTCACAGGAGGGGGTCTGGGCTGAGCTGTGATTACAGCTCCAGTGGAGGGGTGAGGGATGGGGACTGGAGTGGGCAGGGCTGGGAGGGGCGGGGGGGTGGGGCCTGTGGGCAGATTCAGGGCCGGGACCACCACGGGCAGGGACCTGGGAGCCTGAGGCAGGGACGGGATGCCAGGCCAGAAGGTGTGCAGTGGGGGTTGTAGCTCCTTTTCCAGGGTCCCTTACCCACACCCGAAGACCCAGGAGGGCAAGGGAGGGATCAGGTGGGCACGACCCCTGTGAGTGGGCCATGCTGGCCAGCATCATGGGCACCATGGCCAAGCACCTAGACAGGCTTGGGGAGCAGCAAGGAGGCTCTGTCCTTCTGGGCTTTCCCTTGAGGTTCCCACTGCCCGC
This sequence comes from Neomonachus schauinslandi, assembly GCF_002201575.2. NCBI lineage: Eukaryota > Metazoa > Chordata > Mammalia > Carnivora > Phocidae > Neomonachus > Neomonachus schauinslandi. Next base: position 16,305 of record NW_025408975.1, on the reverse strand, counting down.
CCCTGCCCTACCCTGCTGGCCACCGCGTCTGTGCCTCTGGGGTGTGCGTCTGCTGAGGGGCACTGTGTGCTCAGCTGGTTGCGGCATCAGGGCACTTTCTCCAGCCCTCTCTGAGTCCCTCAACGCAGCTACCTCTAGGACTCCCCGCAACCCCTTCCCATCCCAGAGGGAAGAGGCACTCATGCTCTGCGCCCCCCAGCTTCCCCCCTCCCCCCGGAGCACTGTCCTGGGTTCTGAGCCACCCACTGCACCACGCCCCTGGGTCAGAGCGGTGGCCTCCTCCTACTCTCCCTGCTTCCAATGTGCTCCCCACAGCCAACTCAACCCCCAGTTATTCTTTTAAAGCTTGAATTGGATCGTGACCCTCCTCTGCTCAAAATCCCCTAGTGGTTCCCTATCTCCTAGAACAAACTCCAGCGCAGCCAACAAGGCCCTGTGGGGTTTGACCCATCCACTCCCCTGACACCCTCTCTGTTCCAGTCGCCTAGCTGGTCTCTGAACGTGGCATGTGCTCTGGCCTCAGGGCCTTGGTACCTGCTCTTCCCACAGCCTGGAATGCCCTCCTCCCTGCAGAGAGCTGCGTGGGTCCCTCTTTCATCTCCTCTAGGTCTTCACCTGGAGGTTACCTTTTCAGTGAGGCCTTCCCTGACCCCCTTTCCAAAACCAGGACCCCCAGCACTCCCACCCCCCTCCCCTGTGTTCTTGGCCTCTATTTGTTTATGACAGCACCGAGATCATGGAATGCATCACGATTTTACGGATCTCTCGTCTCTCCCCCAGCCCCACCACTAGGCTGGCAAGCTTCATTTGTCCCCTCCATGTTTAGGCAGAGATTTTTCTCTATTTTGCTCACAGCTGTAGCTCCCCATGCCTGCACACAGTAGGTGCTCAACAAATCTTTGTTCCACGAATGAATAATAGTGTCCCCAACTAGCATGTGAGCTCTTGAGAACCGGGGAACTTTTATTTCTTGTCTAAATAAGTTATTAAATATAAAGGTCTTAGACGAGTGCCTGTGAGTAAGCACAAGACCAGTGCCTGTTGAACAAAAGAATGAAGGAGCCTCGGCAGCCCTTGATCTCCAGGTTGTGAGGTCGGGCCCCACCTTGGGCATAGAGACTAACTTAAAAAGAAGAAAAGAATGAGGGCCTTGGACCCCCTTGACCCCTCTTGGGAGGCAAGAGGAGAACCTTCATCCTTCCAGCCACAGGGCTGGGCCCCGGAGGCGGAGGTGGGGCCCAGAAAGCTGGAGGAGCCTTGCACGCAGGCCCTCGCGCGGATGTCCATGAGCTCTTACTCCGTGCCAGGCTCCGGATCATAAAGGCCATTTCAGCCTGTCCCCAGTCCTTGAAACACTCAGGCTAGGGGCTCAGTCGTTAAGCGTCTGCCTTCAGCTCAGGTCATGGTCCCGGAGTCCTGGGATCGGGCCCCGCATCGGGCTCCCTGCTCGGCGGGGGGGGGTCGGCTTCTCCCTCTCCGGCTGCCGCTCCCCCGGCTCAGGCTCTCGCTCTCAGTCTCCCAAATGAATAAATTTTTAAAAATCTTGGGGAAAAAAAAAGAACACTCAGCCTAGGTGAGACAAGTTTAACGTTCATATGCAAGAGTGGGGAGGGAGGTAGAGGCTGGACAGGGTCCCCGAGAAAGCGCCCTCGCGCTGAACCTGAACGTGGAGGGAAGAGAACACCGCGTAGGTGAAGGGCGGAGCGCAGGTTCCCCCCTTGGCCCCTAGAAGGCGCTGCATCGGAAGACTTTCAAGGCCCCTCTGGCCTCGGGCGTGCTGAACTCTATGATCTTGGGCCTCCGGGCCCGGAGCTGTGCGCTGGTTTCTGCTGCCCCCTGCTGGAGACTTTTGGTCTGCCACCCGCAAACTTGTCTCGCGTCCTTCCTTGCGCCAGGTAAGCTGCACCTGCCAGCGTGCTCTCCCCACCCACACCTCCCCGAAGCACCACACTAAGCACTTGCTGGTCTCCCTCAGACAGGAGCCTCTCAGGTAGAAACTATGCGCAAGACATGTTGTTGATAAAGGACTCGAAGCCAGAATACATAACAGATTCATCATTGTTAAACCCCACGATCCCACTCCAAAGAAGCTACCGGGACAGGGGCGCCTGGCTGGCTCAGAGTGTGCGACTCCCCATCGCGGGGTCATGGGTTCGAGCCCCACACTGGGGGTAGAGCTTACTTTAAAAAAAGCTACCATGATAAACGAAAACACGTTCACACAAGACTTGTACACAAACGTTCAGAGTACCTTTACTCACAGTAGCTCAAAACTGGAAACGAAACAGCAGGTCCCATCCAGTGGCGCGTAAAGATAAGGCAAATTGTGGACTATCCATACAGTGGGATGCCACTCAGTGACAAGGAGCAATGAGCTACCCAAAACCCTTATGGTGAGTGAAAGAAGCCAGACATAAGTAAGTATGGCATGAGTCCATTTATACGAAATCGTAGAACAAACAATTCTACAGTAACAGAAAGCAGACTGGAGATTTCACAGAGCTGGGGGTGGGCGTGGGGCATTATTTGCAAAGGGGTATGAGGGAAATTTTGGGGGACAGAAAGAATTTAAAAAGATTTATTTACTTTAGAGTGGGGGGGGGCGGTAGAGGGAGAGAGAATCTGGAGTCGACTGGAGACGATGACCTGAGCCGAAATCAAGAGTCAGATGCCTAACTGACTGAGCCACCCAGGGACCTGGAAGGTACAGAAAAAAAATTTTTTAAAAAAAAATAAATTGTATTTCTTTTATTTATTTATATATATATATATTTATTTATTTGAGACAGAATGAGAGACAGAGAGAGAGAGCACATGAGAGGGGGGGAGGGTCAGAGGGAGAAGCAGGCTCCCTGCCGAGCAGGGAGCCCGATGCGGGACTCGATCCAGGGACTCCAGGATCATGACCTGAGCCGAAGGCAGTCGCTTAACCAACTGAGCCACCCAGGCGCCCCAGAAAAATTTTTAAAAATTATGTCGACTGGAGCACCCAGCTGGCTCAGTCCATGGAGCATGTAACGCTTGATCTCCGGGTGGTGAATTTGAGCCCCACTTTGCAGGTAGAGCTTACTTTTAAAAAGCTATTTTGATTGAAGTGGTGGTTACACGGGATAACACATTTGTCAAAACTCATCAAACTAAGACATCAAACCAAGTGAATAAGCCAGACATAAAAAGACAACTATTGTATGATTCCACTTTTGCCACGTACCAGGAGTAGTCGAATCCATAGACACAGAGAGTAGAATAGAGGTGACCGGGGGCTGGGGGAAGAGGAGGAGTGGGGAGTTAGCGTTTAATGGGGACAGAGTTCGAGTTTGGGGTGATGAAAACGTTATGGAGATGGATGGTGGTTGCACAATATGAATGATTTATGTCACCGAACTGTACACTTTAAAATGGTTAAAATGGTAAATTTTGTTATGTAGATTTTGCCATAATTTTAAAAATCTTAAAAAGTGTCATCGAACAGTACATTTTTAAGTGGATACGTTTTTTATGGTTTGTCAGTCATACCTCAGTAAAGTTGATTTAAAAAATCTCCAAGGAGGAGTGTTCCTGCCTTGCTCTTTCTGAACTATTGTAGCTTTTTTTTTTTGTGGCAGGCGGTGCAACCTGGGGCGGGAGCCCAGACCACTGCAAAGCCACTTAGTGGCATCCTAACCGCGCGGGACAGCCGTCTCATCCTGTAAATGAAACCGATCTCGAGTTAAGGATTCCTGCCTTCGGCTCGGGTCATGATCCCGGGGTCCTGGGATCGAGCCCCGCATCGGGCTCCCTGCTCGGCGGGAAGCCTGCTTCTCCCTCTCCCACTCCCCCTGCTTGTGCTCCCTCTCTCGCTGTGTCTCTCTCTGTCAAATAAATAAATAAAAAATCTTAAAAAAAAAAAAAGGATTCAATGACGCAGTCCACCTGAAGGGCTAGCGAGGATGAAAGCAAATGGTACTCGTCACAAAAATGGTCTGTGTCCGCTCAGAGACCTTGCAGGCCCAGGCCCCAAGAGTGGGGCGCGGGTGCGCGCTGTGGCCGCCAGGTGGCGCCCGGCAGCAGGCGGGCTCCGGGCAGGGGTGGAGGCTGGGCCCAGGGTCGCCGCGGGTCCGGGGCTCCTCTGGCCGGAGCGGAGGAGGGGACATTGGGCCGCGGCCCGCCTCGGGTCCCGCGGTCGCCGGACCGCCCAGGGAAGGTGCCCGCTGCAGACGGGCTCTTTGGCCCCCGTCACAGCCCCACTTTGCAGACTGGAAGGCTGAGGCGCGAGAGGCGGAGCAACCCGGGGCCCTGCTGCTGCTGGGGAACCAAGAGGGTCCCGGCTCCGGGGACCCCCCTTCCCCACCCTCCCCGCTCCAGGGCAGGCTGCCACCCCAACACCTCCCTCCGGCTCCCGGCGCCCCCAGCCTCCCAACGCCTCCCTCCTCCGGCGTCCCCCTCTCCAGCCGTCCCCAGTCCCCCTCCCCCGGCGACCCCAGTCCCCGGCTCCCCCAATCACCCTTCCCCGGAGTCCCCAGGCCCCCAGCGTCCCCTTCCCCCGGCATCTCCCTCCCCGGGCGCCCATAGCCCCCTTCCCCGGCTCCCCCAGCTCCCGCGTCCTCCCCGGTGCCCCCTCCACACTTCCTGCCCCGCTGGGGCCCGGGGGCCCGCCCCCTTCCTGCCCCGCCCCGCCCCGCGGGCCACGCGCCCCGCCTCCCCGCCGTCCCACCGCCCCGCCGTCCCCTCCTGGCCGCCGGGCGGTCCCCACCCGAGGCCGGCGACAGCCCGGGTCCGAGGCAGGTGAGTGACTGCGTGCCCCCGCGCGCCCCGCGCCCCCTCTGCCCCGGGGAAGGGCTGCGGACGGCGGGTTCTCCTGCGTGAGGGTGGGGGCAGCGGAGGGGCCGAGGGCACTGGGGTGGCCCTCTCCGGGGGACAGCACGTAAGTGGCATGCAAATGAGGCCTCTTCCCGAGGCCCCCGGAGCGACTTGTGGGGCGGGTGGCGCGGAGGGAGGGCGGCCGGAGAGCCGGGTACCAGGTCCTCTACTAGGCTGAGGGGAGCCTTGAGAGCGCCCACTCTGGAATCAAGGCCGCTTGAGTTCGAACCTCCACTCTGCCCCTTCCTGGCCGTGGGTCCTCTGAGCCTCAGTCGCTCTTTCTTTTTTTTTTTTTTTTTTAAGATTTTATTTATTTATTCATGAGAGACAGAGAGAGAGAGAGAGGCAGAGGGAGAAGCAGGCTCCCAAGGAGCAGGGAGCCCGATGCGGGACTCGATCCCAGGACCCTGGGATCATGACCTGAGCCGAAGGCAGACGCTTAACCATCTGAGCCACCCAGGCGCCCTCAGTCGCTCTTTCTAAGAAGGGACTCATAGAGCATAGTGCCTGCCCATGGGGTTGTTGGAGGCTCCGGGGAACAAAAACTTGTCTCCTCTTAGCACAGCGCCTGCTCAGGGCTATTGTTACTGCTGCGGGTGCTAAGACCTGACCTGACCGGGCAGGAGCGCTAGGGACGGGGCCAGGTGTGCAGCTCCTTGGCGCCCCTGGCTTTGCCAGTTTTGAGCACGAGAAGTTGGCCACAGGTCTCCCGTGTCTGCATCAGCAGAAAGCCTTGGGGGGGGGGTGCAGATCATTTGCGGTGGCAAGGCTGGGGTGGGGGTGGCCGGCCCCAGGAGCCGGGGCCCTCATAAGGCCACCCCTCAGCCCTACCCATCTCTGGCCTCCGTGCTGGATCCTGGATCTCCTGTCCTGACCTTGCATGAGTGGCCTCTCCCGGGGCTGGGCTGTCCCCAGGGATGGGAACAGCTTGTGGTGGCCCGAGGTTCCCAGGCTCGGCCAGACGTCTGCTCCAGGCAGGACTGGGCAAGGGGTCAGCTCTCAGCTGGGCCTGGGCAGGGGGATGGTGCGGCCAGGGGGCTCTTCCCTGAACCCCAGCCCACCCCTCCACGCTCTAGTGCCTGTGTGCATTTGCATGTGAGCCAGTGTGGGGGCAGCCCTCCTGTCCCCGGTCCCCTGCTGCGCCTCTCCCACGTCTGAAGCCCCCCACGTCTACCCAGCCTCCTTGCCTGCGCCTAGGAGCTGGGTGGGAGGCCAGGCTCACCTCTCTGGCCCCCTCTCCTCACTGGGAGGTGAAACCCAGGGCTGACATCTTTCTTCATTCCCCTACCCCATTCCCTATCAGACTTTCCCAGAAGAGGAAACTGGCTTTCCAGGCAGACAGAGGTCACTGTACTGCTGTCTGCCTGCCCCCCACCCCAAGCTGCTGGGGAGGGTGCTGGGGTCAGGCTGCTGGGGTCTGGCAGGGCAGCCGCTGCTGTGCTCTCCAGCCTCTCCTTGGCGTGGCCTGGGAAACACTGAGAAAGAGCCTCCCTGGACGCAGGAGGGCCCGGCCATTCTAGCCCTGAAGTCTCAGCCCCGAAGTCCCAGCCCCGCCGTCCTAGCCCCGAAGTCCTAGCCCTGCCGTCCTAGCCCCAATCCTAGCCCCGAAGTCTTAGCCCTGAAGTCCTAGCCCCAAAGTCCTAGCCCCAAAGTCCTAGCCCCGAAGTCCTAGCCCCGCCGTCCTAGCCCCAGCCATTCTAGCCCTGGCCATTCTAGCCCCAAAGTCCTAGCCCCGAAGTCCTAGCCCCAAAGTCCTAGCCCCGAAGTCCTAGCCCCAAAGTCCTAGCCCCAAAGTCCTAGCCCCGCCGTCCTAGCTCGGGAGGGTGTCGGCACCATCCTGGCACATAATCGGGCACGGAGAGGCCAGCAGGAGGAAGGGGAGACCAGGAAGGAGAGAGAAAGACAAAGATGGAGATATAAAGAGAGATAAGAGAACAGAGACAGTGACATTGCAAACAAGAGCCGGAGGGAAGAAAGGGCAGACTTCGGAAAACAGAGCAGCGACCCAGGGAAAGAACAGAAAGGGGTGGAGACGGAGGAGAGTGGGGAGTCCGAAGACCAGAGGGAAGATGCGGGTGGGTGTGGGGTGGGGGAGGATGTAAAGGGTTAGCACAGGCTTCCGGGTCCCCATCCCTGCTCTGCCCTCACCTGGCTGTGTGACCTGTGGGGCAGATTGCTTACCTTCTCTGGGATATTTCTTTTTCTATAGAATGGGAAGCACAATAGCACCTACTTTCAGGACTGCGGAGAGAATGAGCAGAAATCATCTGGCCCACATTTAACGAGGGCTGGAGATACAGCTCTCCCACGCGAGCCAAGACAGAGGTCTCTAGAGGGAACCGGCATGTGGGGGGCTCTGGAACATGGGGCCTCCTGGGTCCCCTCCCCTCTCTCTGCCTCCCACGCCCCCATAGGGCATCAGGGGCCCAGTGCCTCTGATTCCGGGGGAAGCGTGTGGGTGGCCAGGGAGGGGGCGGTGTCCCAGGCCCGAGGCCCGGGATAAGGGTGCAGGCCATGAGGGCACACCTCCTCCTCCCCAGGTGACTCAGAGCCTTGCAGGACTGTGCGCTCATCCGTTAGGAACTCAGAGGCCGCCGGAGGAACGCCTGCTGGAGGTCAGGAGGGCAGTCTGGGGCCGCCTTTCACTCTATAAGGGTGGAGGCTCTCTATGAACTCCCCCAGTTTCCGGCGTCTTGCCAGTCCTGGGTTTGAGGGCCCAGTGCTGCTGCCTGAGGGGCCGAGGTGGGGGGGAGGCCACGTCCTGGGGGCCGGGCATCCCTGCATGCCCTGCTGGCCGGGGCCGGGGACAGTAGCGAGGAAGGTGAGGAAGGCAGGAAAGCACCCTGAGCCCACAGAGCTCCGTTCCAGTGGGGAAGACTAACCTTGATAAAGGCATAATGGTCATGGCGCAGGCACCCAGCCTGCTCATGGCCTCGGAGAGGAATGGATGGAGGGTGCCCAGCCTGCTGGGGAAGCCAGAGCACAAACCTGCAGTCCCAACACCGGCCCCAACCAGGCCAGCAGACCCCAAGGCTTCCATGGGCTGTGGACTCCTGGCTTGGCCTGGGTCGGCCCCACATGCCCCCAGAGGAGGGACACGGGTGCTGACCCTTTGGCTGGCGTCTGGGGAGGTGTTGGAGCCGGCCCCCGGGGAGAACAGCCCAGGGCCCCCGGGCCTCGGGGGCCTGCAGGCCGGCACTCAGGCCGGGAGGGATGCGGCAAGTGTGCGGCCCCAGGGGCGGCGTCCTGAGGGCCTGGGAAGGTGGACCGCTGGCCGGCCTGGCTCCTGGTGCCCTTTCCTGTGGTGGTGGTGTGGGGAGCCACAGAGGGCGTCAGACAGCAGCGGTGGCCAGAGAGGAGTGGCCCTTTCTGAGGGTATCTGGGGGTGGCAGGGAGCGGGGGGCCAGAAGGGGAGTCCCTCCCGGCCTGTGTCGTCTGGGGGTTCCCCTCCACCCAGTGCCTTATTCTTTGAACCCGATTCTAATCCCGCTGCTGCCGCTGACCACCAGTTGGCCCCGGGCAAGTCGCTTTCCTGAGACCTCTGTGGCCCTCCCGGGACTGAGGACGGCAGACGGCAGCACATGTAGGCCGTGGCCACGGCGGGCCGGGCCTGGCATTGGCGCCAGCCTCCAGGAGGCACGCGATAGACGTTCGGTGAATCAGAATCCCCGCAGTTTCCCTGTTTCCTGATGAGTAAACAGGTCGGACTGAGGACCCTCTAGCTTCTGTTTCCTGAGCCACAGAGAACACAAGGCCGGCCCCTCACCCCTGCCCTCTTCCCGCCCAGCCTCTGGCCAGCACACAGGCTTCCTGTCCGTCCATCCGGCAGACAAGCCTGGAGTGCCTGGCGGCCTGGCTGGATGTAGGCGGGGCTCTGTGCCTGTGTGTGCAAGCACGGACACGTGTAGACTCATGGCATGGGGGCCGGAGTGCATCCCTGTGTGGGGAGGCGGCAGACTGGGGTCTCACTGCTGAGTGGGGAGAACTAAGGGATCCTGTCTCCATGGCCAAGATGGGCTTGGAAAGGGCACAGAGAAACAGACACAGACAAGGGAGGTAGACCCGGGGCCAGGCCCCCGTGGCTAAGCTAAGACACATGGCTCGGTGAGCTTCCGCTGCACACCGAGTGTGGATGCCCTTGTGCAGTGAACACACAACCGTGCTGTGCCTGGCAGCCGTGATAGAGGAAAGGAAGAAGAGGGGCGCCTGGGTGGCTCAGTCGGTCGTGTCGACTCTTGATTTTGGCTCAGGTCGTGATCTCAGGGGCCATGAGATGGAGCCCTATGTCGGACTCTGCGCCCAGCATGGAGTCTGTTGGAGATTCTCTCCCTCTGCTCCTCGCCCTGCTCTCTCTCTCAAAACAGATAAATAAATTAAAAAAAAAAAAAAGGAAAGGAAGGAGAGAGGCAGAAAGACACAGACCAAGAAACTGATGAAGACAAAAAAGGCAGAAAGCAGAGAGTTTTTTTTTTTAAGGACTTCATTTATTCTTACTTACTTGAGAGAGAGAAGAGGGGCAGAGGAAGAGGGAGAAAGCATCCGAGGCTGACTCTGCGCTGAGCGTGAGCCTGACATGGGGCTCGAGCTCACAACTGCGAGATCGTGACCTGAGCCCAGTCGGACGCTCCACCGACTGAGCCCCCCAGTTGCCAGAAAGCAGAGAGTTTCTGATGAGGAACAAAACAAAAACAAAAGGAAGAGGCCAAGAGCCTAGAACTTGGGGGGTTCTGTCTCTGCCCCCGCACACTGCAGAGTGGCTTCTGGTCTGAGGCTCTGCTCCAGGGTGATTACCGGCCCTAGCGGTTCAACCCCCACTGCACCCCGCGAGCTGTGGGGGCCACTCTCCCATTTTACAGAGGGGAATCGAGGCTTACAGGGCTCAGGTGACATGCCTGAGGTCACACAGCTTGTTAAGTACTAGGACCTCTGGACTCTGTGACGGGAGGGGGACACAGAGAGATGGGAGAAGGGGCTGGGGGCGCCAGGGATTGGCGCTCAGGCTGGGGGCTGGGGGCAGCAGAAGCCAGGCGTCCTGTCTCAGCAACCTGCTTTGGCTTGAAGATGTACCTGGCGGGCAGCCCATCGTTCTGAGGGATCAGGTTTTGTGGGGGGGCTGGCCCCCTCCCACCCCCATTTCCCTTCTCTGTGTCAGCAGCTAAAGCCCCATTCCCGGATCATCCTGGGGGTTCTTCAGAAAAAAACAAGAAACAGCTTTTTTTGGAATTAATACCCAAAGGGTATGACAGTGCCAAGGGCAGTGGGGATGGGGACAGGGTGCGGGAGGTGGGGAGACGCGAACGTGAATTGAGCATGTTAGGGATCTCACAGCGCTTCATCTGTATTAACTCCTGTATTGATGTGCAGGACAGCTCTGCTGCTAGCACCCCCTTTTACAGAGGGGGGCTGAGAACTCTGATTCGTTGCCCAGCTCAGAGGCTGTCCTCCGCTGTCCCCCTCCCAGAGAAGAGTTGGGGAGGGGAGCCGGCGGGGAAGGCCCTCCTGCTCTCTGCCTCCTACCAAAACGATGATCACCTCCCGTCCACCAGGAGCTCTGCCCCCTCCCGAAGACCCAGACTCTTTTCCCTCCTGCTAAGGGGGCTGGGGCAGCGGAAGAACAGGGGCTCCCCACCGGAGGGAATCAGGCTGAGCGGAAGAAGGGCTGGGGCCGGCTGCGTGTGGGCCTGGAGGCCCCCGGGGCAGGGCTGGGGGAGGCCGTGCTCCACTCCGGCCTGGCGACTCGGGGCCTGGCCAGGGGCCCAGCTGCCTTGCATCTCGAGGTGGAGGAGAGAAGCTCCACTCATTCTTGACTGCAAACATATCCCCGTTCCCACGCCTCTGGTGTGTTCTGTGGCGGCCCCCCCTTCTCCTGTCCGCCCCCTTCCGGCTCCCCCTCTGCATAACTGAGACTGTTACAGAGAGATGCAAAGCCCCTGGGATTCCCCGCCTGGGCTGCATTGATGGGAACCACCGGGACCTCGTGCCAGCAGTCTGGGTTTGGATCCCGGCGGGCTCTGTGGCCCGGGGCAGGGTGCTTTCTCCTGCCAGTGCTCTCACCTGTCAAACAGTGCTGCCTCCCGTGGGGGACCGAGGGCAGCCTGACATGAGACCTGGGAAATGGCGCGGCTCCCCACCTTCCTCCACACAGTAAAGGATGCCTGGGCCACCTGAGCGTTCTTGGGAGGGAAGGTGTCAGGCAGGAGCCTACGGTGAGGTGGATTGGGGCGCCCTCCGTGAGTACGGATTGGGAGCCGGAGCTGCTGATTTAAAACCGGGGTGGGAGGGGGAGTGTAGGCATGTGGGCCCCTGTGCTGGTGGGCCTGGGGGTGTTGGGGAGGGACAGGACCAGGGCCTCAGGTTCCCCAGCCCGTAGGGGACAAAGTCTCAGATGGAGACAAGCTGGGGGGCCCGGCTGGGGCTCTGGGCTCCTGGTCTGGCCTGGGGTCCCCCTCCTCAGGGGCTGAGGTCGGCCAGGCCAAAGACTGCCCCTCCTTGCCGGGATCCTCATTCCACCTCTCCACCTCTCCCCTCCCTGCGGACCACCCACTGGTCTCACCGACCCCACTTCCAGCCCTGCTCCTGACCCACTGGGCCCCCTGTGTACTCTGGGAGCCCGAGGCCCTTTGGGAAAGGAGAATCTCCCCACCCCTCCAGCCCCTGATCACCCGTTATCAAGGTCAACCCTGGGATGGGGGTTGGAGCCCTCCTAACGCTCCCCTGCCCACCTCCTGAAGCCCCCAGGTGAACCATTTCCTCTAGACGTTGGTTTGGGGGGCAGTGACTGGTGGGAGGGGCTGATGTGAAGGCCCCTGGCCCTGCCTCAGGTCCTTCCTGCTGTGGGGTGTGTGCCCCCCCACAGCCTCACGCTCTGGGGACATGGGTCCAGGAGAGGGGGGTGCAGGGTGGCGATCTGGATCTGGATCCCTTCAGACCGAGCCCCAGTCTGAGGACAGCTGAGGGCCCAGGCAGAGGGCAGTGTGAACACAGGGTGGAGGTGGGAGGTGTGTGAAGGCTCAGGATCCTGCCAGGGCGCAGCCAAGGGAGGCCCCGCGGGGACGAGGTCACCTGGGAGCCCACAGGGTGGGCCCTGGAGGCAGGCCTGGACCTGGGAAGGTGGCCTGTGCAGGGCAGGGGTGGAGGGGATAGTCTGGGGATGGTGGCAAAAGGAGCCAAGTCTGTTTGGGAGGGGGATGGGGGGATGCAGAGGTTGCGGTGGGGGGTTTGCCCCCCCGGGACAGACATTCATGACTGAGGCCTGGCTCTCTGAGGACAGGCTGAGTCTCCCCCTCACCCCTTCAGACGGGGCCTGTGTGCTCAGCTCAGGAGACAAGCCGCTGGCCCTGTCCCCTGCATCCCACCCTCTGAGTTCAGGGTTGGGGAGCAGGGAGCCCGTGACCCCACTCCCTGCTGCCCTCCCCCACACACGCACACGCCAGCCAGGCTCGATTTCCTGTTTTCAGGCTCCATATCCTGAGCGCTGGGATCCCCCAGGACACTGCCAGGCCCCCCAGGCCCTACCCCTGGCTCCTGCGAGTTTCTCAGACCACAGGGTGCCTGGTGAGTGCCCCGAGGACTGAGGGTGGGGGAGGAGCACCAAGGAGGCCAGTGGTGGACGCGCGTGCCCTGGGGGAGCTGTGACAGGGCCACCGGTCATCCCGCAGGGGGGCAGCAGAGGGTGACATGGGGTTAAGTCGGGGCGCATCTCTCTCCCTCGACTTGGAGGGCTGAGAGCGGCTGGGGGGCCCTGGGAGTGTGTGGGTGGGGGGCGTGGGGTGGGGCCAGGCAGCAGGCATTCCAGAGATACTCAGGGGGGGAAGGGGCCAGCAACCGCGAACTTTCTCTCTTCTCAGGGAAAATTATAAGCAGATGTGGGCGCCTCAGGGAGGCAGGGAGCCGGGAGGCAGGGCAAGTTTTAGGAGCATGGAACACAATCTGACTCGGACTGCGGGGGTGGGTACTCAGGAGCTCAGCCCCTCCTGAGCCCTGCTGAGGTCCTGACCGGCTCCCCACCCGCCTGGGCGAGGCCAGGGCGGAGGAAGAGGCCGAGAGGAGCTGCTTCCAGATGGCTGAGGCGGTGGTCGGAGGGAGCCGGGGGCCGCTTACATCTGAGGCCGGCCTGGGGGCCGTAGCCCTGGGACTTGGGGGCAGTGGTGCGCTGCTGGTGGGCTGGGGATGGGGTTGTCCCTGGTTTGTGGTGTTTGGCAGTGTCCCTGGTGTCAATAATCCCCCGAGCGAGCGTGATTTCAGGCTCCTAATGTGTCCTCTCTGGCCGGGCACTGTTGGCTCCCGGAAGCCCGTGGACATGCAGCAGACACCAGTGGTTAGGAGGGGCCTCCTTCAAGGTCACCCGGACCGGCCCTACTCCCAGCCCTCTTAGCCGCCGGCCCCCAGCTGCATCAGAGGGGTTTTGGCCTCCGCCTGCATGCATGCAGTGACAGGAAGCTCCCCTTCGAGTGGCCGGTTCCATGACAGGCTGCTGTGGCTGGAAATTCTTCCTCCAGCGGAGCCCTGGTGGGCTTCCCGCATGACTTCCCCACTGGCTCCAGCTTCCCACCTCCACACCAGCGTCCCTGTGCCCTGGGCAGGGGCTGGCCGGGGCTCAGAGATCCAGGGCAGGAGCCCCGCCTCTAGAGGCCCTGGGCCATGTGTGAGAGAATGGTGCTGGGAGGGGTGGGGGCAGTCTGCAGAGAAGGAGAGGTGTCACTTCGGGGAGACTTTAAGAGGTGAGGACTCCGGAGAAGAACGGAGGGAGGACGGCCAGGCAGAGGGAACAGCCACCTGGTCAGGGATGCGACCTTGGGGAGCAGAGCCCTCCCATGACGGCAGCCTCGGGTATTCTGCACACCCCCCTTCTGGTCCCTGCAGATACTCGGTGGCCCGTCACCTGCCCCAGCGCCTGGCCTCGCAATGCTACCCCCTCTGTGCTCCCTCCTTCTGGCCCTGGGCCTGGGGCTGGCTGGAGCCCTCAACCCCAACGACCCCAACACCTGCAGCTTCTGGGAAAGGTAAGGGGCCCTTGCTGCTTCCCCAGCTCCCCTACTGTCTATGGGGTCTCCTCTCCCTCTCCTTCCCTGCCTCCCTGCCTTTCCCCAGGCCCCCCTCCCATCCCTCCTGATTCTGCCCCTGCTCTCTCTCCTCCCCTGCATGGGCTACCTCTGACCCTGTCCCTTCCTCATCCCTGTCCCCTGGTCCCTGTGGGAAGCTGGCTGCAGGACAGAGCACAGGGTGGGAGCCATTCGCTATGGAGCAAGCAGGGGGCCTGGTCCCGGGGGAGCGAAGGGGACAGGGTTGGGGAACGAGGCCCAGGTCGGGGTTTGGCCAGAAATGCTTCACCCATCTCCATCAGCTGGGCCCAGCAATCAATTCTAGCTCAATCTCCCCTGTAGGGAGGAGGAGGAGGGAGAAATGGAATGCTCTGGTCCAATAGGGCGAGGAGGGGGCAATGATGGGGGGTGTCCCAGGAATATTCAACTCTGGGAGGACCCCTCCAAACGGAGGGGGCCAGGATAGGCATTCCTCCTAGGCTTGGGGGAGCAAACCCCCATGTTGGGGCAGCATTCCTCAGCATGGCCAAGCCCTCATACCTCTGCTTCCAGAGTGCCCTGTGGCAGCCAGGCCTCCCCCCCACACTGAGCCCTGGCCCCATCCCTGTCCTGCAGCTTCACCACCACCACCAAGGAGTCCCACTCCCGCCCCTTCAGCCTGCTCCCCTCGGAGCCCTGCGACCGGCCCTGGGAGAGCCCCCACAGCTGCCCCCAGCCCACGTGAGTGCCCACCCCGCCGTGGGCTGCGTGCTGCCTCAGCGGGCCCTGGGCCTCCACAGCCTCATTCTCTTCTCGGAAACGCTGGAGTGAGGAGGAAGCACTCAAGGGGTGGGGGGGCTTGTGTGGGCCTGCGTGCGTGTGCGTGTGCGTGGGGGGGGCAGTGAGGGAATGCTCCTTTTGTGCCCCCCACGCCTGGAGTGGTGAGCCTTGCCCGGATTCCCCAGTGCCACACGGTGGTGCCACAGGGTGGTGCCACACGGTGGTGGGGGTGGCCGGCCTCAGCAGGGGGCACTGAGGGCCACCTTCGGGGTCCCCTAGGGTCGTCTACAGGCCGGTGTACCGCCAGGTGGTGAGGACAGAGCACCGGAAGCGCCTGCGGTGCTGTGTGGGCTTCTACGAGAGCCGGGGCACCTGTGTCCGTGAGTCTGGGTGGGGCCAGGGAGGGGGAGAGGGAGGGGGAGAGGGAGGGCCCAGCCCCCGCTCCCCTGCCCCCTCCGGGCTTGTCCTCGCCCCCTCCCCCAGCAGCTGCCACTAGCCTCCTCTGTCCTGGCTGACCCCATGTTTCTCCCTCCGCTTCTCTCCCTGTGTTTGAGCATCTCTGTCTCTGTCTGTCTGTCTCGGGGCTGCCTTCGTGTCTCTCTGTCACTGAGTCTCTGCCTCTTCCCATCCCTGTCTCTCTGTTGCTGTCTGTCTTTGACTTGTCACTGCCCAGGCTCTCCTGCCCGGCCCCCCCAAGCCCCGAAACCCCCGACAGGAGCCTGCTCTGCCTCTCTCCCCCTTGCCTCATCCCATAGAGACTCCTACCCAGCCCGACCCACTCCCCGCCGGCCACCCGCTCTCTGCACACAGCCAAGTCTGGTCCCGCCCGAGGAGCCCCTCTCTGTTTTCCCGACCTGGTGCTTGGAGAAGTCACACTGAGGGGCTGGGGAGCGTGGAATCTGAGCCTTTGTCAAGTTCTGGCCTGAGTTGCTGGCCCTGTCTTCTGCGGCTGCTTCTTCGAGGCAGAAGTGCTGCTCCGGGAGGGCCAGGCCCCCAGGGTCCGGCTTCGGAGGAGGAAAGGTGGGTGGGCCAGGGGAGGCGTCCCTCACTCCCTCCATCTCTGCCCCAGCGCTCTGCGGCCAGGAGTGCGTCCACGGCCACTGTGTGGCTCCCGATCGGTGCCAGTGCGCGCAGGGCTGGCGGGGCGGCGACTGCTCCAGTGGTGAGTGCCGGGCGGCTACGGGGGCGCGGGACTGGTGGGCACCCTCCTGACCGCGCACGGGCGCTTAGTCCCCTAGGACAGGCGCCCCAGAGCCCCACAGCGGCCAGCTGCCTTTTCTGAGGTGTGGCACGGGGCACGGGCGTGGGGGGCGGGCTGGGACACAGAGCCGGGGACTGAGTGGACGTTAGGGAGGGGGAGACCCCCAGTGACCCCCTTCTCCCCTCCTCATCCTGCAGCGTGTGCCCCAGGCACGTGGGGGCCTCAGTGTGACAAGCCCTGCCACTGCGGGAACAGCAGCTCCTGTGACCCCAAGAGTGGAGCCTGCCTCTGCCCCTCCGGCCTGCAGCCCCCACGCTGCCTCCAGCCCTGCCCCTCCGGCCAGTTCGGTCCTGCCTGTCAGTTACCCTGCCAGTGCCAGGGAGCGCCCTGCGACCCCCGGACCGGAGCCTGCTTCTGCCCCCCCCGGGAGAATGGGGCCCAGGTGCATAACAGGGCCGCAGACAC
>NW_025408974.1:0-17147 GCF_002201575.2 Neomonachus schauinslandi | reverse complement strand
TCTCTGAAGCTGAGTGTGGGTACCCATGAGTATGATCCCCAAACATCGTGGGGCCTCAAGCGAGTCTCATCCTGGCCTGGGTGTGGCTCCTGCAGGCTCCTGAGCATGTTCTAGAGGCTCTGTCACCCACCCACCCTCTCTCACATCTCAGGGTCCTGGACGCTCAGGGGGAGGGGTCGGGCTGGGGAGGAGACACAGCAGCATGGCCCTCCCTTGTCCTGGGCATTGGGCACCCTGCCTGTCAGGGTGGGGTGTGCTGGGGGCGGGCGGGGGGGGTGCAGAGGGCCTTAGGAAGCAGGAGGTCTTATACCTGGAGAAACTGAAGCCCAGAGAAGGGAGGGGTTTGGCTAAGGCTAGTTGTGGTCTCTCCCACATCTCTCTTCCTGTTGTCTCTGGCCCAGGGCCAGCTGGTGGGGTCTCTCTGGACACTGTTGCCCGGCTGGACATGTTCTCTTGATCTGATCCCCCCTCTTCCCCACTGTTGCCTGCTGCAGAAGGGGGTGGGAAGTGGGGGTCCCCAAGAAGCCTGGTCTGGTGGGGAGGTCCTGTGAGGGAGGGTCCCAAAGGGTTCAGGGCTTGTCTCTGTTGCTGCTTCGGGGGCCCTCCAAGACCTGGAGCAGTGTGAGGGGGACATATGCTGAGACTGTGGCCTCCTTGGGGTATGAGGCCAGTTTGGGGAGGGGAGGCCATGGGCCAGCCCCCACTGTTGCTCTTGGTTCCATTTCCAAAACGGCAGTGGGCAGCAGCCCGCCCCCCACCCCGGGCGCTGCCGCCCCATGGGAACTAAGGGGTGCCTTGTGCCTGGTGGGGAGCTACCATCCCTCAACCCACCAGGACTAGACACTTGTGCAGCTTTCTCCACTTTCTCCACCTTACATCTTGGGGGAGGGGTAAAGCCAGGCAAACAGCCCTGTCTTGCTGTGCTCACCACCCCCTCCGCAAGCGCCCAGCCCCTGGATGGGCAAGTGGTCCTCGGTCCGCCCCCTTCGCAGTCCCACCGCCTGGGGCCACGCAGAGGGGCGTGTAGGGTGGAAGAAGGGGGAGCAATGAGGCCGCATCTCTGCAGGGAAAGCCTCTGGCCCCACTGTGCGCCCCGATCTGCACCCCGCTTACTTCCCGCTCTACAACCGGCTCTGCGCCCCGAGCCCCGCTCTGCATTCGGTGCTCCTTGACTCTGCGCCCCGCGCCCCGCTCTGCGCCCGGCGCCAAGCCCGCGCCCCCGGCCCCCACCCCGCACGGGGCGGGCAGGGGGTGTGGTGCGGGCGGCACGAGTGACAGCGCTCTCCTCGCGCGGCGCCTCCACGGGGCGCAGTGTCAGCGCGCACAGCCCGCCGCGGGCCGCCCAGCCTGCGGGGCTATGCCGCCCGCGCCCCAGTCCGAGCCAGAGCCCGAGGCCGGCTCCTGACTGGGCCCCGACCCCCGCCGCAGCCGCCGCGGAGACAATGGACGCGGGAGCCGCCCCGCGGAAGCACAGTAGCTGCCGCGCCGCTGCTCGGGGCGGGTCGGGGCCAACGCAGAGAGGGGGCGCCCAGCTGCCTCTGCTGCGCGGTGGAGCGGTGGAGCTAGCGGCCTCCGAGGTCCAGACCCCGGAGGGAGGGCTGGGATGTTGGAGGGGGCGGGCGGGGGTTGTGGGTGCGGGATCGCGTCCTGGGCTCTCTTGGAGGCCGCAGGTGCGCGGAGGCATCTGGGGCTACCCCCTGACTGAGAACATTCCTCCCCTGGTTTAGGGTGGATAGGGCCCTGGGGCTGTGCCCCTGTGCCAGGCTGAGCCCTGCTGAGCCCACATAGGGCACCCTGTCCCCTCACCCGGTGTGGATGGTGCAGCGGGGGCCCGGCCATCCATTTGGGTCTGTGGTGCGGTCTGGGCGGATTGCGGCCGCCGCTGGCCTGGGCCCATCTGCTTGGCTGCAGGTGTTGCTCTGGTCCCTGACTGGCGCTAGCAGAGGGTGCCGGGGGACCTGCCCTGGCAGGGGACCCAGCCAGGCTCCGGGGTGACCCTACTCAGGCTGTCTGTAGGGTGCTGGTACCGATGGTGGGAAAGCAGTACCTCCTGGAGTTCAGGGCCGGCTGACAGAGCTATGGGGCACCTGTTAGGGTAGGTGGACACTTCTGGAGCCGGCAGAGGGAAGATGCCAGGGGCACAGGAGGTCTCCCCTCCCCTCCCCTCTACCTCCACCCTGCCCAGTAACCCTGGAGGCAGACAGAATGACCGCTGACTCCCCAGCCAGGCTGGCCTTTCTCCCATGGCCTTCCCACCCCTCATCCATGGCACTGTACCTTGTTTGTGTCCTTTCTGTGCCCTATGCCCTGATCTCCCAGAGGTGATGCTCAGCTCTCCTGGCACCTGGGCCACGGTGCCGAAATGCTTGTCCTGAGGAGCCCATTTGGGTCCTGCCAGGGTCCTTCAAGCCCAAAGACTCAGTCAGGGAGCTGTAGCCACAGAGGGGAGTTCGGGCCCCTGAGCCTGGGGGGCAGGTCAGAGTTGGGGACAAGAGCCGGCGTATCTGCCCCGAGATCCGACTGTGGCCCCTGCCTGGGGGTGCAGAAGGGATGGGCTCTGCAGCCTCCCAAGCCCCCGCTTCATCGTAGTTCTCGCTGAACTTAACCCGTGGCCACGTCCTCTGTATGGCCCTAAGGAGAGGGTCTGGGGGTCCCAGGACGCAGGGGTGTGTGTGGCAGGTGGAATGTGTGCTGTTGTGTGACTGAAGGGTCCGTCAGCCCCCTTCCCCAAGGCTGAACATCTTGGTGGCCCAGTCCTGGCCTGCGCCTGGCCAGAGGCTGGGGCTCTGCCCTCCACCCCCGCCCCCCGCCCTCCCAGAGGCAAGAGAGCTGACACTTCTTGGGGGTTTGGGACTCAGTGTGAGCATGGGCTAGGCAGTGCCCTCTGCGCCTGGGGCTCCCCAGAGGGTGGGCCTGGTGGCCTTCACGTCTTGGATCCTGGCCCACCTGAGCTTCGAAGTGGGCATGGAGCTGGGGTGGGGTCTGCCAGGGTCCTGCGGGTCACCCAGCCGCCAGCAGCACTGATGGTGCTGCTGCTGGGGAACAGCTGCGAGCACAGGGAGGATGTTTGGCTGGCCGTGACCCCTCCTGAGTGTGGTCAGCCAGGGACCTCCTCAGCTGGTGCATGAGCCAGGTCTGTGGGGTCCCATAGGTGCCAGAGGGGCCTGGGACCCATGCAGACCCCCTGGTGGGGACCGGTGGCCTGGTCCCACCCACCAGGCCCTCACTCCCTGAAGCTGGGTGTTCAGATTACATAACCCACTCGCCCCGCCCCCCCGCCGATTGTTGTAAGTGGCGGGAGCCAGGTTTGACAATAGGAGTTGTAATTGGATTTTAATTTTTAATGTTTGCAGTAGATGAAGAGCTGCGGGCCCGTTGGTACGTATTTTGTTACACTGTGCCTAATAGGGCCACTTCATTAGCAGGTCACTGTCCTGTCGGAAGGAGGGAGTCGGGCTGCCTGCCACCCACTCCGGTGCAGTGCAGGGCAGGGCAAGGTCTGGGCTGCCAGTGGGCACTCCTGTCACCACTGGCCACCCTGCCCCTCCCTCTTGTGCACTCACGTCCACGGAAGTCCCCAGGCCCTGTGAGCTGAGAAGGGGCAGCTGCTGGAGGCTTGGGATCCCAGCCACGGGAAATCCAGCTTCCATTGCAGGCCTGGCCAGGCCTTTTGACCCCAAGGACCACTGGGTACAGATGGCCCTGGACCTTTGGGGCTCTGCCTGCCTCTCCCAACTGCCCGGCCGGCCCCTGGGAGCCAGGAGTCTGTATGTGACCCAGTTTCCCAGGTGCTGGGGGTCGGTGCAAACCGGGCTGCCCCTTGGGCCTCCAGGTGGCCTCAGGCCCTGGGCAGAAGCAGGACCCCTATGCCATCGGCCCCATCCCCCACCCCGAGCTTGAGGGGTCGCGGGAGGCAGGACAGCTCCGTCCCCCTGCACTGCCCGCCCTCTGGATTATTCTTAGGTCTGTCGTGTAACACGCACAGCACAGGGAGCAAGGGCTCCTGGGAGCTGTCTCCAGCGGCTGCCGCCACGAACGGAGCTTTTGTCCCTTCTACCTGCCCAGCGCCGGGGACAAAGGAGGCTGCCTGGTCACCGAACCCAGCTGAGAGCTGGCCAGCCTGGGCTGTGGAGAGGGGGCCTGGGGCCAGCAGGGGCTCCTGGGCTCCGAGGCTCCCGGGGGCTGAGTCTGGGGGCCTCAGCCTGCACGAGCGCATGTGTGTTCTGCCAGGCACGGTGGTCTCGGGAGGGCGTCCACCCCAGTCCTGTCTGGCCCCTCACAGCCTTTCTTCCTGCCTTCTTTCCACCCCCTCTGTGCTCCCAGAAGCCTCCGGGGATTGATTGTGGGGTCTCCACCCCCACAGAGCAGAGCAGGCTCCTCACCTGTTCCTCCGCGCCTGCATCAGACCCCGGTGGGCGGTGGGCGAGAGGCTCCAGGAGGATGGGGCTGGAACTGGCAAGCAGGCTGGACCTAGAGGGGCCTGGGGCAGGGCGTCCACTCAGCCCAGAGTCTGAGTGGGAAAGGCCCCGGAGCACTCAACTCAGCTGGGTCCCGTGTGGTCGTCACCTCTCCCCTCCCCTGCTGGACCCGCGTGTGGACCCCGACACTCACATACACGTGCACAGACACGCAGTCATAGGACCCGAAGCCTCCAGGCTGCTCAGGGGAAGGAGGTGAGCTGGCTGGCATATCGGGTCCCCCACTTTCCATCCTAAGACTCTGCTGTACTCAGAGGGGACTTGGCAGCTGGGCCAGTGTGAGGAGCCAGGAGAAACACAGGCACGATGGGGATGCCAGGGACGGCGTGGGCCTGAGCTGACGACCCTGGGAGGCAGAAAGGCAGAGAAGGGTGGGGGCCGTCTCTGAAATGTCCCTCTGCTCTGTCTCTCAGGAAGAGCCCAGGGAGGCCTCTGACCCAGGCTAGGCACCTGCTTCCCCAGCGTTGCCTCTCCTGGTCCCCTTACCCGCTGTGGTCACCTAACCAGCTGGCCCTCCGTCCTCCTCTAGAGAGCTTGGGGTTCTGATCAAACCAGTCCCACAAAGCGTGCAGCTCCTGCCAGTGTTGGGGGCCCCAAGGCCACTGTGGACCTTGTGTAGGTGGCCCCCAGGCAGCTAGACCTGGCAGAAGCACCCACCTTATCAGGAAGGCTGCTTTCTCCGTGAATCCCACGGGAGACGCTCCTCCAGACCAGCCTGAGAGGGCCTTGTAATGCCCGCGGCGGCCAGAGCAAATGAGCAGGAACCTTTATCCCCGCCTGGAGGCTGGGAGCCCCAGATCAAGGTGTTCAGGGCTGCGCTCCCTCCAGAGGTTCTAAGGGAGGATCCTTCCTGCTTCTTCCAGCCCTGGGGGCCCCCGGAGTCCCTCCAATCTCTGCCTGTCTTCACATGGCCTGGTCCCCCTTGTGTCTTCACCTCTTTCTTATAAAGACACTTGTCATTGGATTTAGGACCCATCTGGAGTGATCCAGGATGAGCTCATCTCAAGATGCTTACCTTGATTACACCTGCAAAGATCTTCTTCTGCATAAGTTTTGGGCTGTGGGTGCATCTTTTGGAGACCGCCACTTGGCCCTCTATAACGGTTGTGTTGTGCACCCCCTATACCCCTGCTCTACACCTGCAAGCCAGAGGCAGGGCCACATCTCACACCCCGGGGCCCCACAGGCTGAGGACGTGCTGAGTGCATGAGCGGAGCTGCTCCACACAGCCCCTGACTGGCCTGACTCCTGGGTCCCCACCACCCTAGGCTCACCTTGGGCTGGGCACGGGCTCCAGAGGCTCCTGAGGGAGGCTGGAGATGTGCCCTGGAGGTCCTGGCCTCCTGGGGGATGTGGAGGCCCTCCTTCAGTGAATGGCTGCTCCTGGATCCTGCCAGCCACTGGTCAGGGCCACCCCAAGGGGTGGGGTCTCCCAAGTGCCGTTTTAATCAAAGCTGGCTATTTTGTTGGTGAGGGGAGGGCCGGCCTCAGTGGGCTGAGCGGCGGCCTGCAGCCTGCGGTCTTGGGGTCTTGAGTGCATCTCTGTACCAGAGTGGATCCAGCAGCCCCCTGGGGCACTGGCCAGCGGCTCTGCCTAGGCACCCCTGGCCTCAGCATTGCCCTGAGCAGCCCTCGAGCTGTAGTGGGCTTTGTGTGTTACCTGGGAGCACGGAAAACAGCCTCGAGAGAGGTGGGGGCATTTCCCACCCGCCCCTAGAGATAGGTCTTTGAACCGAGCTCCCAGGTGAAGCTGCCCGCCGAGGGCCACCCTTGAGGAAACTCAGGTGTGAGGGTGGGTGGAGGGCGGAGATCAGGTCCATGGGGAGCTCCACTATTGCAGGCTGACTTTTGCTGGAAGGTGAAGCCCAGGCCTTGGCCTTGAGCCCGGGCAGACTTGGGTTGGCTCCCCGTTCTGCCACCAGCCCCTGTGTGGCTTTGGCAGGGGACCTGGTGTGAGCGTCTTCACCTGTGCCGCGGGCAGGGGGCCAGAGGCTGTGTGCAGAGTTCCGATCCAGCCGCTGCTGGGCACCACTGCTGCTTGCCCTCCCCGACCCCACAGGAGCAAGGCCGAGAGGCCAGGGCAGTGGCCCAAGGGGCCTCCTCCCTCCCTGCTCCCTGGTGCTCTCCCGAACCAGCCGTTCCCTGGAGAGCAACCTGTCCTTGGCTCTTCCTGCTGGGGCGCAGAGGTGAGGGGTCAGGAGGCTGGCTCTGGGCCGGAACAGCCTCTGGCATGGTGGGCCTCAGTGTCCCTGCATTCAGCCCCTGGGTCACGAGACTCCTTGGGATGCAAGTGAGCCACTGGTCTGTACCCAGGCCGTGGCGACCCAACTGGACTTTCCCACCCATTGGACCCTGCGCCCTGAGGCTTGTCAGAGACAGGCCCGCCTGGCGAGCTGTCTTCCTCTGTGGCCAAGCCTGGAGATGGAGCACGGCAAGGTATCAGGGGCCCTCCTGCCAAGGGCCTGGTTCCTTCTTCCTTCATTGGTGGTCTGTCCAGTGCAGGTGGGCACCTCCTTCACTAATTGCAAAATGCTCCACTTTCTCAGAGCCTCTGATTGCCCCCCCTCCCCAAGGATAGCGAAGACGAGGACCCTCGGGGATGTCTCCTGCAGCCTCCAGAGATTATAAAGGGGCTAATTCACAAGCCTGGCCCTGCTTAACGCCTCCACCCTCACCTGGGTCCCTCCCTGGGGACACCTGGGCTGCGCAGGCAGGGCCCCCCAGAGGCCACATGTGAGGCCAAGTGTGGGGCCGCGGCCAGGGGGGACCTGCTGCGGGAGCCGGGCCTGTTTCAAACCTCGGCCCTGCCACTCCCTGGGCTGTGCTTTCCTAGGCCAGACAGTGGCCTCTCTGAGCCCCAGGTCCTCATCACCGTAGGGAATTCGAGGGACACGCCAGGGGGACGATCGCTCCACCAAGGCTGGCGTTCTCGCTAGCTCCCGGGAGGGGGGCCCTGGGGGGCCTTGCTTGGCCCTCTGAAAGTGGGACTTGGGTACAATTTAGGACAGCCCCGGATGGGGGCTGCTGCCGTGGGCCCCGGGTGCCAAGAGGAAGGCCAGGGCACCAGCAGCCTCCCCAGGTCCTACTGCTTCTGAGTTGAGGGTGGGGTGGGGGGTCTAAACCATGAGGCCCGGAGCCCAGAGCTGCATGGGTGCTCAGTGGTCCCTCCGCACCCCTGCTGGGCTTCGCTAGCTCTTTTGGGTCTTGTCACTCTCTGCTGCCTGGTTATGAACAGGAGCTTCTGTGCACAGAGTCGGTGCTCGCTGCGTGCTGGTCTCTGTCCCTCACGTAAGGCGTCCTGGAGGCCCCGGGCACGCTGACCACGGCATGGGGGCCCTGCCTCCACCTTCCATCTCAGTGGGGAGAAACGGATGGCTCGCAGGACTCTACCCGTGGGCCCCCCGGGCCAGGCCCTCCAGCCCTGCTGCCTTTGCTGGCTGCCGGCAGGGCGGGACCTCCATGCTCTTCACCCCCTCCGTCTGCGCTAGAGACCAAAGCCACGCCCAGCACCCACGTGCCACTGCCCCTTTCCGGGGTCCTCCTGGCCATGGGCAGTGCCCCCTGCGATGCCCTGTCTTCACTCCAGCAGAGCCCCCCCGTGGGACCCCTCGGGACGTGAGTCCCCGGGGTCCCCCTCGCAGTAGCCTCGGCTCCAGTTGTCCCAGGACTGCGGCCCCATCAGGGCGCAGCCTGACGGAAAGGCCTTCCTCCACCCCCCAGTGGGGAGGGGGCAGTGAGGGAAGCCGTCGAGAGCCCGAGGACCTGCCGCCTCCTCCCCCGGCGCCACGCCTGGGCCTCGCGGGGGGTCGGGGCTGCCCGCTGCGGAGGCAGACCCGTGACCACCAGAGCTAGTTCCTGAGCCGCCAGGCCATGGCCCACTTCCTTCGGGCTGTGGGGGCCGCGGCAGCATTCCCGAGCCTCGGGGGGTGGCCTGCCTCGGGCACCCCTTGATGGGCTTGGGGCTGAGAGAGGGACAGGCAGGGGCTCAGCACCCCCAGAACAAAGCGTCTGTGCTCCTGAGGGGCTGCGTGCACCGTCCAAGTGCACTCTTCCTGGGGCCCGTCCTCGTCACCCTCATCCAGCCAGCCCCCCTTAGCCACCCCTCCGGCCTGGCGTGCTGGGGCGAGGCATGGCCTGCCGCGGCTGCCTCCTGGGTGGGGGGCTGCAGGGGAGGGTCATTCAGAGGGGGCTGGCTGTCGGAGGCCCCAGACCTCCCGTTCTGTGGGGCTGGACCAGCGATGCCCTGTGTGGAAAGGGGCGGCCTGATGCTGCCCCCAGCCTTCCTGACCGGGATCCTGGGGTGGGGGGCCACCAGGGCCCTCGGAGCTCCCCTCGTGGAGGAGGCTCCTGAGTGTGGGGAGGAGGAGCTTGTGGGCACCAGCGGGCTTCTCTGGCTATTCACAGGGTCCAGGTCTGCCTCT
The DNA here is from genome assembly GCF_002201575.2 of Neomonachus schauinslandi. Taxonomy (NCBI): domain Eukaryota; kingdom Metazoa; phylum Chordata; class Mammalia; order Carnivora; family Phocidae; genus Neomonachus; species Neomonachus schauinslandi. The sequence continues at coordinate 8,248 of NW_025408974.1, read as the reverse complement.
GTTTCTCTGGTGTACCCCTGGGGCTGTGGGGTTCAGAAAGCCAGCCCGTTCCGGGGCCCTGTGGTGTGGGAGCCGAGGCCTGTGGGCCCCCGAACTGGGTGCTGGCTGTTCTAGGGCCTGGAGCTGCCCGAGACCCATTAGGCACCCCGTCCCCCTGCCCAGGGATGTCCACCCCCCACCCTTCTGCCAGAGAGGCCTGGGGCTGGTGAGTGCGGAGGCCTGGCCACGCTCTAGGCCCGCGTTTGCCTCCTCTGGGCAGGTGCACACAACACGGCAGTGCCCCTGCCCTCCCAGCATGGGAGGCAGAGGGCCTGTGGGTGTGAGAGCACTTTCGGGGAGCCTGTCGCCCCTCCACCCCTGTGCCACCTGGGGCCTCCCCTCAGCCTCCGGGTGGAGGGCAGGGCCCCCTCCCCACCGTGTCCCCACCTTTACCCCCTACCTGTGGAGGCGCGGTGGGCGGAGGCGGGCGTGCTCGTGGCTGGGTTTTGTGTCTGTGTCCATTTTGTGTATTTTTAAAGCGACTCTGCAGCTGTGCTTGACTCAGTTCCACTCTGAAGGAGCTCGGCATGCGGCGCATTGTGGGGTGGTTTTGGGCTTGGCATTATTGGGAATTATTACATTCTGCGTCTGTAAGGAAACGCACCACCGCCCGGGGCATCATCAGGCTGAGGTGGGGGGGTACTTGATGCGGTTTGGGAAGTGGGGCCCAGAGTGGGGGGGGGCTGTAACAGGGGGAGGCCGTGGCCGCCCCCAGCCGTCTCCCTGGGGCTGCCCCACACCGCCCGCCCCGTCACCCTGAGGGTCAGATGGCCCCGGGCCCTGTCGGCAGGCGGTGCCCCGCAGAGGCCGGTGGGTCTGCCGAGCAGGCCGGGCTCTGGTATTGCTCCTGGGGGGCACTGTAGGGAGAGCAGGCACACGGAGAGATGGGGGGCTCTGGCAGGGCTTGGGGGGGGACACTGAGGCCCAGGGGGCCTCCTTGCCCTCCTCCCTGGGGCTCCTGGCTACAGTTGGGGTGATCGAGCCTCCAGAACCAGAGCCCATGGCAGACAGTTTCCCTGGAGCCCCGGCACAGGCTGCTTTCTCCAGGCCTTTATCCATTCGCCCTTCCTCCGGCTGCTCCCTGGGACGGGAGGACAGGAAGGGGTTGCTGCCGGTCCATTCCAGGAAGCCTCTGGAAGGGCACAGCCCCTCATGGACACGACACCCCCCATTATAGAGCAAGCAGGCCCACCCCCAGGCCAGTGAGTGGGGGTCTACTGCACATCCCACTTAGGGGGCACCTTGCCCTTGTCAGGCCCGAGTCCCTCACGTGGCTGCAGCCCCCCAACCTCGCAAGATCTGGGGGGCATCACACCGGTGGGCACACAGCTCTGTGCTGGGCTCTGATCTAGTGTTCTCCACCACACGCTCTCCTGTCTTGCCAAAAAGACCTAAATTGCTCCCTTGCACTCACTGTGCCTTAAAAAGACCCAGGTGGTGGCTCAGCCATCACCAATGGGCCCTGCTTCTGATGACACAGAAGGTCACTGGGGCAGCTTGGTCTTCTTGAAACCCCTGGGCCAGATTTGCTCCCATACGGGGGCACAGCTGGGGTGGGCGGCGCCTTCTCTCGGCCCTCAGTTTAGGTCTTCTTTGTCCAGCCTGGGAAACTGGCTCCTTTCCTCAGGAGTGGGGAGCTGTCTCCAGAACCCCCGGGTCTGGCCACAGCGCTTATCCCTCCTTCCTCGATGGTCATCATGCTGGCCAGCCCCATTCAGGGTGGCCTGGGGTTTGGGACCCTGAGGGCTCTCCCAGGGTGGCTGCTCTCGGGGAGCCAAACTGGACTGATGGGCTGGAGGCTCTGTCCTTGGGGGAGGAATGAGATCAGCCCTGAGTGGCCATTCTGGGCCAGCTTCCCCCCAACTCACTGGGACTCCCACCTGCCCCCTGCCCTGTCTGGGGTGGGGGATGAGCCTGGCCGTGGGGCAGGGGCTGCAAGGACCAGAGGTCTGGGGAATCTGTGCCCCTCCGCAACCGCATGGGCTGTGATGCAGGGTCACCCTCTGCCCCGGTCTCCAGCTGACAGTGGCTTTTCTCTGGTGCCCCTGACTCTCCTGGTTGGTCACCCCAAAATGAATGAAGTGGTGCAGATACTCCCCAGATAAGCAAGGTCCTCCAGGATGGGGGAGCCCTCTTCTCCCAGGTGTGTGGCAGGGGCCAAGGCTGCTGGACAGCTGCCTGCTCCTGGGTGGTCAGCGAGGACCCCCTGAGGGACTGGCTTTCCTTGGAGCACTGGCCGCAGGAGGGTGACGTTCCAGGAGGCAAGCTGCACACGTCCTGCACCCCAGGAGGGGTGGCAGCAGTTCCGGTCCTGCCCATGGGGGTGCTGGAACATCCCAGTGACTCACCCTCCGGATAAGCCATCCTTCTTTCTTTTCTTTTCTTTTTTTGCCCTAGAGAAAAAAATAAACATGTGTGTGAGTAGCACTTGATGGCTGCCGGGGCCCACGCAATCTGTAGGCAGGGAGTTGGGGGGCAGAGGGTGAGGAGAGGGGCAGGTAGGCCAGGGACAGGGCACCCTGGGCTCCCTGCACTGTGTCTGCCCCTGGCTTGACTTGCCCCGGGCTGTGGGTGAAGGGGTGTGTCGGGGGGACAGTCACCATGTGGCGGGGAGTGTGACCTGTTGCCGCCCCAGGTCTGGGGCCCTTGAGGGCCCGAAGCAAAGGCTGATGACTGGGCGGGGTTGAGGGCATCAGGGGAGCTGAGCAGGGGCTTATGGAAACAAGATGCCCAGGACTGGCCACCTGCGGGCAGTGCCAGCTGCCCTGGGCAGCTGCTTCGGTTCTGAGCTGCCTGTGCTGTGTGTTGAACTGGGACAACTGGAGGGGCCTCCTTTCCCCCTCCGACCAGACCCTGAAGACCCTCAGCTGTCTGGTGGGCAGACGCCAGGGTCCAGTAGGATCTTGATGTCTCTCTGGTTTTGAAGGAAAATTGATCTTCCAGGTACCCTGACCCTGTGCTATCTGTTCATACTCTGGCCCTGAGCTGTGTATTCACACCTCCAACTTCCCTGAGCTGTGGGTTAACACCCCGGCCTCCCTGAGCTGTGTGTTCACACCCTGGCTTCCCTGACTGTGTGTTCACACCCTTGCTTCCCTGAGCTGTGTGTTCATACCTCAGCCTCCCTGACTGTGTGTTCACACCCTGGCTTCCCTGAGCTGTGTATTCACACCTCCAACATCCCTGTGCTGTGTGTTAACACCTCCAACTTCCCTGTGCTGTGTGTTCACACCCTGGCCTCCCCGAGCTATGTGCACATACCTCCAACTTTCCTGTGCTGTGTTCACACCGCTCACTTCCCTGAGCTGTGTGTTCACACCCAGCCTCCCCGAGCTGTGTGCTCACACCCTGGCCTCCCTGAACTGTGTGTTCACACGCTGGCCTCCCTGAACTGTGTGTTCACACCCTGGCCTCCCTGAGCTGTGTGTTCACACCCTGGCCTCCCTGAGCTATGTGTTCACATGTCCAACTTCCCTGAGCTGTATGTTCACACCCTGGCTTCCCTGAGCTGTGTGTTCACACCCTGGCCTCCCTGAGCTGTGTGTTCACACCCTGGCCTCCCTGAGCTATGTGTTCACACCCTGGCTTCCCTGAGCTCTGTGTTCACACATCCAACCTCCCTGAGCTGTGTGTTCACACCTCTCCTCTGATCTGTGTTCACACCCCTGCTCTGATCTGTGTTCACACCCCTGCCTGAGCTGTGTCAGCCTCCCTGAGACTTTGCCCCCTGCCTGCTAGTTGATCGAGGCATTGCCGGTCTTAGAAGGTACAGATCCGGGATCTGGTCCCAGTGCCTGGGGGTTAGAGGGACAGTCACTCGGAGTGGGGAGCTGGCAGCTCACTATGGCTGCTCCTGGCAGGTCAGCAGCCGAGTCCCGCAGGAAAGATGGCTCGGGTAGGGGTGTTTCCAGGGCACTGCCACCACCCCAGCCTGGCCCTCCCTGCTGCCTGGGTCTGGATCTGGGGAGGCTACTCAGTAAACGCCTAGCGAGAAGTTGTGTGCTGGGCACGGCTCTGGGCACTGGGGCTGGCAGTGGGTGGCATGGCCCTGCCCCCAGGGAAGCCCTAGCACAGACCCACTCCCCATGCCGGTCTCTCCCCCACACAGACCTGTCGCCACGCAGTTGGTCTTGAGGCCAAGTTTAACTCCCTGGTCAGCCTCTGGGGTTTCCCGCCTCACTGGCTTTTAGTATGTGCGCTCACGCAACCGTGGCTCGTCGGGCACAAAAGGCGAATCAGTCTGGGGATGTTGCAGTATGTGGTAATGCAGGTGACAGTCTCTTCTCTTCGTGGCTGGGGCAGCACCCGGGATATTTGGCAAGATCAAATGACACCCAGGGTGTTCTAGCTGCCCACGGAAACACTGGCTCTTAGGGACCCAGCCCTCTCTGCCCAGAAGCCCCATCCCCGGCCCCAGGCTCTGGCCCCCATCTGGAGGTGGAGCTCAGCGCGGGGTGCGCGCACATTTCGGGAGCTTGCAGGCTCTCTCCGCGAGCCAGGAGCCCCATGAGCTGCAGACTCTCAGGCGACCTGGCCGCCCCCTCCTGGGAGACACCTCGACAAATTCCGCACTAACCGCAGCCCTGTCTGAGGTGTTTATTTGGTTTGCTGTTGGGGATGCACGCGTTACCACCCAGGGTTTGTAAATGGTTTTCGTTCTGCCAACGAACGCGACGCGAACGGGTGTCTGAAAGTGACAATGGCGCTGATCCAGCAACAGTTCACACACAACATCCCATGTTGTGGACGGCCTGGTGCTGCGGGGCAGCATTTGGAGGACGGTTTCAGGAGTGTGCCCTGTGACGGGGCCGTCTGTCCTGGGTACAGTGAGAAGGGGGGGGGGCGGGGGATTGCTGTCTGCCAGGGAGGGGTCAGCAGGCAGCCCCCTGCCGCTCCCTCTCCTCCCAGAGGCTCTGGCTCTGCAGGGAAGTGGCCTGGTCTTTTCTGGGTTTTGTGAAGGTTTTAACACTTCGGGGGGCTGGGGGGACCCTCCTGTGCCCACCCTCGTCCAGGGCTGCCCCATGGAGCTGGGCCCATTCCCGCTACTCTGCCTTTCCCTGAGGGTGGGGGCTGCTTCTGTTTTGCTCACTACTCCCTTCCAAGCCCCAAGTGCAAGTCTAACACACAGCAGGTGCTCAACAAACATGGACTGACAGCTGGGGGTGCGGATAGGTGGGAGGGAGAAGGGCAGGAAGGATGGCGCGGGGCACACACAGGTGGCTGAAGCTGGCCCTGGGGTAAGGGCTGCCCCTAGAATGCCCCTGCTGTCCCAGAAATGTGCCCAAGGCTTGTAGGCCTGGAAGCCAAAGGCAGGGGCTGATTTGCATACATTTGCATCTGCAGGAGCATGCTTCTGATTTCAAGGATTTTTGTGGTTTTTTTTTTTTAAGATTTTATTTATTTATTTGAGAGAGAGAGAGAGAGAGAGAGAGCACATGAGAGGGGGGGAGGGTCAGAGGGAGAAGCAGACTCCCCACTGAGCAGGGAGCCCAACGTGGGACTCGATCCCGGAACTCCAGGATCATAACTTGACCCGAAGGCAGTCGCTTAACCAACTGAGCCACCCAGGCGCCCGATTTTTGTGGTTTTATCGATGCAAGCGGCCAAGTGGTTCCCCATTCCTGCGTCCAGGGTGGCACCTGGGTGCAAAGACTGGCTGCCTGGGTGTGCTGCGCAGTTCACGGGGCTTGCGAGGGCTGGCCCGACCTGCTGTGGGCCAGGGCTGTGGGGAGGGGTAGGACAGACCTCGCCAGTGGCGTGGGTTGTCCCTGGGTGGGCTGGGCTGTGGCAGGGCGGCTGTTTGCTCTGGAACCTGGCCCTCTTGTCTCGGTGCCAGGCTGGCTATGGCTCTGCCTGGCCATCGCTCGCGGGCACAGAATCTAGGTCAGGCTGGTGCAGAGAGGCAGGGCGGTCCAGGGGGACCCGGCAGCCCAGGGCAGGAACCTGACCTGACGACCTTGGCAAGGGGCATGGGGGCGTGGGGGGGGGTTTCAGTCCTGGGGGGGCAAGGAGGGAGGCAAGGGACAGGGTGTTGTGGCTGAGGGTGCCACTGGCGGGGGGTGGGGGGTGAATGCAGTCTGTCCGTGTGGGGCCAAGGCACCTGCAGGCTTAGATGTGGGGGTGGGGTTGTGGCCCTGCAGGCGGAGCCTTCCAGAAAGCCCCTTGCCTCCAGCTGTCTGTGGCCTCCTTCCCTGCCAGCCCACCTGGTCAGTGCCCGAGGCATCCTATCCGCCCTGCCTCCTCCCACGGGTCCATTTGTGGCCCCAGGGCTCTGGCCGCATTCTCCTTTGCAGGGGGACTGGAACCGGTCACCAGCCCCAGGGCCGAGGCTTCCCTCCTGCCCCGGCAACCGTCCGGATGCTGTAAGATGAGGACCAGCCCGGCCAGTGGGCCTCTGCTTCCCCCGCAGGCCCCTGTCTCCACGGACAGCAAGTCCATCAAGCTGCTGTGCGGTCCCTGTGCATCCTGCCCTCCTGCCGGGGAGCTCAGTGCTGTGTCCAAGCGGTTTGCTGGCTCAGCCGGGCTTGGGGGACCACGAAGCAGACTCGTGCCCTGGTCTGGGGCCGGCACGGGGGTGCTGGGGGCAGTGGGGACGCCAGGCTTTGAGCAACAGTACCTGCCACCCAGGGCCTCTGTCCCTGTCGTTTGTTGGCAGCTCACCCAGTACCTGTGCTTCTGTCCGGGTCGGGGGCTTGCTTGGATCCGCTTTTTCCAGCCATCTTCCCAGACGCCCCCTCTGGAACTCACTCCTGGGGTCAGGGCCCTGCCTCTGCTTGGCTATGAGCCCCGGGCAAGACCCTTGTGCTTCAGTTTCCCTATCTGAAAAGCAAAGGGATTGGAACGGGCGGCCTCTGGGGGCCCGTTGGACTCGGGCGTTCTGAGGAGCAGTGTGGAGGACCTGCCGAGGCCCCCACTGTGCCCCCCCCCCCCCCCCCCCGGTGCTGGTGGGCTCTCGGCAGGGCCCGCTGGACGCTGGGCTGCAGCTTGCCTGCAGCAGGTCACGGGCGAAGCGTTTCCTTGGAGATTTAGGGAGGACGGAAGTCCATAGACGAAATCCAAGGTGCCCTGTGGGTGTTTCTGCAGCAGCAAATCTGCTCCACTCCACTCGTGGTGAGACGATTGCTCGTGGCCTCTGGCTCCGGGAGGCTGTGAGGCAGAGTGGTTGCTGCCCCAGGTCAGAAGAGCAAGTCAGTGCCCCTGGGCCCTCCTCACACCGCGGGGCGGCCACCAAAGGGAACATTGCACTGGGATCTTTGGTACCAGAGGCCTGGCCCCACCTGTGCCCCCACCTAGTGCCCCTGCCCCTTTTCTGCCCTCCAGACTTTTCTCCATGGCCTCCACTGGAGGCCCCCGGAACTGATGGCCCTCCCTTGGTTCCAGACAGGGACACTAAGGCCAGAGGGGCAGTGAATTCCCATGGGCCACACAGAGGCGGGACAGAGTAGGAGTTCCCCGGGTGCTGCCCCTGGCTGGCGTGGGGCTCGGGGAATGCGCTGCAGGCCACCCCGGGGGGGGGCGCAGCCAGCGAGTGGCCAGGGCAGCACTCCCTTTGCCTTGGCTCTGCCCGTGCCTCGGCCACGCTCCACACCTCTGTTTCTGGGTCCCCACCAGCGGTCCTCTGTCCCGACACAGGCCGTGCGCGTGTGTGTGCGCACACAGCCTTTGGGGGTCCCCAAGCACCCTGGCCCGCTCGGGGCCTCGGTCAATGCACTCTTCCCCATCACAGGGGCTGCCCACACGGTGTCTCCGGGAAGTCAGAGGTGTCTCCTGCACGATGACTGGGAGAGGGGCCGCGTCACACTCTTTCAAGGGAACTGTGGGACTCGCGGTGGCGAGCAGGCTTCGGGGCGTGGCAGGGTGTTGGCGGGGGTGGGTGTGGGGGCCGGGGTTCTGTGCCCCCAGCAGAGGCAGAGCTAGACGGGCGCGCTGAGGGTCTGGGTGCACAGCGTGGTACACGCTCATGGAACTCGTACGGAACGTGGAGTCGGACCCCCAGGGTCAGCTCTGGGTGGCGAGGCTCGACACGGGAGGCGGGGAGGGCTCGGCTGACCCCGATGCAGCGGACCGTGAGTGGCTGCCCGCTGTGAGCCCAGTTCCGTGACCCTGGCACAGATGAGGAACTGAAGCAGGGGGTGGGGGCTGAGCTTTGCCCGCTTTTATAGGCCTGGCTGGGAACCCGGGGCTCCGGGCCCACTGTCCAGGCTGGCGC
>NW_025408973.1:0-17333 GCF_002201575.2 Neomonachus schauinslandi | reverse complement strand
ACCCACAGAATGGGAGAAGATATTTGCAAATGACACTACAGATAAAGGGCTGGTACCCAAGATCTATAAAGAACTTCTCAAACTCAACACCCAAAAAACAAATAATCAAGTCAAAAAGTGGGCCGAAGAGATGAACAGACACTTCTCTGAAGAAGACATACAAATGGCTAACAGACACATGAAAAAATGTTCATCATCATTAGCCATCAGGGAAATCCAAATCAAAACCACACTGAGATACCACCTTACACCAGTTAGAATGGCAAAAATGGACAGGGAAAGAAACAACAAATGTTGGAGAGGTTGTGGAGAAAGGGGAACCCTCTTACACTGTTGGTGGGAATGCCAGTTGGTACAGCCACTTTGGAAAACAGTGTGGAGGTTCCTCAAAAAACTAAAAATAGAGCTACCCTAGGACCCAGCAATTGCACTCCTGGGTATTTACCCCAAAGACACAGATGTAGTGAAAAGAAGGGCCATATGCACCCCAATGTTCATAGCAGCAATGTCCACAATAGCCAAACTGTGGAAAGGGCCGAGATGCCCTTCAACAGATGAATGGATAAAGAAGATGTGGTCCATATATACAATGGAATATTACTCAGCCATCAGAAAAGATGAATACCCAACTTTTACATCAACATGGATGGGACTGGGAGATTATGCTAAGTGAAATAAGTCAAGCAGAGAAAGGCAGTTATCATATGGTTTCACTTATTTGTGGAACATAAGGAATAACATGGAGGACATTAGGAGAAGGAAGGGAAAAATGGGCAGGGGGAATTGGAGGGAGAGATGAACCATGAGAGACTATGGACCTGAGAAACAAACAGGGTTTTAGAGGGGAGGGGGGTGGGGGATTGGTTAGCCCGGTGATGGGTATTAAGGAGGGCACGTACTACATGGAGCACTGGGTGTTATACGAAAACAATGGATCGTGGATCACTACATGAAAAACTAATGATGTATTGTATGGTGACTAACATAACATAATAAAATTAAAAACTACAAAAAAAAAAAGTTGTATAGACAGATGTAATCAGCGAGAAAGAAGGCACAGGGAGGAGGAGAGCCAATGACTACAAGCAGCAGACACGGATTCCGAGTCTTTGAGCCTCCTACCACATATATTTCCGGGAGACTCCTTTATGTTTGTTGACTAAGGCAAAGCTGTCTGAAAACAGAAACAGAGCAGTCCTGTAGATCCAGGAGCAGTAAACTGGTTTCACCATGGCCCTTGGAATGAGCAAATTCCACCATCTTCATTCTTTAGTCATCCTGCTCAGGAACCAAATTCTTGGAAATCTGGGTATCTGTAGCAATCCACAGATGTATCTCTGGGAAGGCCTTCCCAAGATCACAGGAAAGAAGCCAGTGATATTCCGGTTTTATAGAGGAAGATTACGTGGTTGGGCCGAGACAACTTGGCAGGACCAGGAATAACATGGTCCTCAAGCTCCCCTAATTTAGAAACAGATAGAGAAGCATTGCTGCCTTCTGGTCTGGACCCTCAGAACATTTACACAGGCTGATGTAGGTTTGTTTTATAGGGCTGAGCCCTCTACATTGGAAGTATTATGACTTCTTTCTGCATAAAACATGATGTGCCTTTATATACAGTAAAACACTCATTATTTTGCATCTTCATTTTATCTTGGTGCAATTTAATTTTTTGTTTCCAAAGTCAATCTAGGACCACTTTTGGTCCTACAAGTCAGATACTTTTTTAAATTTTTTTTAGAGGGGGTGTTAGGTAGAGGGAGAGAGAGATTATTAACCAGGGTCCACACACACAGCACAGAGCCCGATGTGGGGCTCAATCTCACAACCTGAGCCAAAATCAAGAGTCAGACACCTAACCAACTGAGCCACTCAGGTGCCCCACTATACCTTTATCTTTAAAATATATTTTTAATATATTATATATATATTATATATATGATATATAGTGTATAAAAATTATACATTTATATATATTTATTTATTTATATATAAAATATATATTATATATAATATATAGTGTATAAAAATTTTAAAGAAATTTTTAAATTATCTTTAAAATAATAATAATAATAATAATGGCTATATATATATATACACACACACACACAAGTTTTATGTGATAGCCTAAGCTTACATCACCTCTTGACCAGGAAAGAACAAGAAACCAACAATGACCATCCCCCCAAAACTGCATCCAGTGAGAGAAGGAGGAATAGTTTCTCTTAGCAAAATCAGGATGCTTCCCCAGGTGACCTTAACCACTCACCCAAAGACAGCCACACTGATTCTGGGGGAGGGTATGACTACTCTTTCAAGAAAGCAGAGGATGATACGGAGCCGAGACTGTCTTCTCCTTCCCATCTTCTTCTCAAATCCATGCAGAGGCGATGGGGAGATCAGATGTAGAGCAGACACTTAGGAGATGAGTGTGGGGTCATGCTCAAAGTTCAGTGCAATGTTCAAGCAACTCAGTGGTTGCCAAGAAAACAAGCAAACAATGAACCTGAACTCAAAAACCTTCTTGGAGAGTTTGAGAATACATCCCTTGGAAATGAGAGACTTCAAAAAGTCTTCGGAGTCAGGAGCCCTGCTGGCACCCCCGCCCACCACAGTCGTGGCCCAGGGTGGTAAGGGGCCATCACCACCTTGCATCTGGCCTGCCTAAGGGGGCCTGAGAGAGTGGCTTCCCAGTCAATGAAAGTGGGAGGCTTATTGAGTTAATGTTTTCAAAAGCTTTCCTAGCGCTCTGATGGAGGCAGCTGCACCACCGCCAAACAGCCTTTCATCTCTCGAAATAGTCTCTCTTCCTGCCCGCTCCATCCAGCCGGTTCTTCCAACCCCACCAAGACCATCGCCTCCAAGAGAAGAGGACAGGAGGCAGCTAGCTCGCAGAATGTCACGTATGAGCCTCCCAAGAGCTCCGATCCTGTTTTCCTTTGCCTAATGCACCTGACACACCGATGCTGTGCCATCAGAGAAGGCAGAGAAACGCTTCTTCTGGAAAATGAATGCAAATAGATTCTAATCAACAAGAAGAGCTCAATTAGAGCCAAGTTCAGCACACTTCAGAGGTATCACTATTTTCTCCCTGGCTAACCCCACACAGCACTTGTGAAGGGGTCTCTGACCTTGGGAGGGCTGGGCAACAAGAGCTCCTCCAGGCAACTCTGTAACCAGACTGGCGAACTTCCACCCATCTTGGATGTCCTCTGCAAGCCAGAAAAGGGGAAAGGCTCCCTGCTAAACTAAAGATGTTTGAGTTTGGAGCCCCATTTCTCCTCTTGCATACCCACAGCAACTCCATCAGGGCTAGGGTAGAACAGGGCTCAGTGAAGACATGAGTATGACTACTGGTCTGTAGGGCCCTGGGCCCTTAAGAGCCCAGGTAAACGTGACCACCTGCAGATGTCAGCGGCTCTGCCAAGCTGCTGGGAACAGACTCCTGTTTAAGTGACCTCAAGTAAGAGGGGTTAGAGCCTGAGAGCGGGGGAGGTGAGGCAGGACAGGAAATACAGCCTGAATGCCAGGCAACGTGGTTGGGGTTCAGATCTTGACACCCACTACTCACTCATCAACTGTGTGATCTTGGGGAGATTTTTTAACAATCCTGCAGGTAGGTACTGTTGTTATCCCAGTTTGTAAAGGAAACAATCCTCACATTATCTCAAAGCATTAGCAAGAAGAGAGAGGAAAAGGGCTCAGCACAGTACCAGGTTGCTAGTAAGTTCTCAGTAAGTGTTGACTAGCAGTACCATGCTTTCTGCTACTCTTAGTAACACCAGTATGCTAGAAAATGTCTGAAAAAGACCTAGTGACCAGAAATTTTAGGAAAAGCTGCACACATCCTCCTCTGGGAGTCTGACAAGACACTTTTCCCAGTCTTTAAAATGTTAAAGGCACGTTTAACTTTGAGAAATATTGAGTTAAATAAATTAACTTACATATTTGTTGTAACAAAGAATACCTGCGAACATCAAGATACAGAAATACTCAGGGCGCCTGGGTGGCTCAGTCGTGAAGCGTCTGCCTTCGGCTCAGGTCATGATCTCAGGGTCCTGGGATCCAGCCCCGCATCGGGCTCCCTGCTCCGCGGGAAGCCTGCTTCTCCCTCTCCCACTCCCCCTGCTTGTGTTCCCTCTCTCACTGCCTCTCTCTGTCAAATAAATAAATAAAATCTTTAAAAAAAAAAAAAGATACAGAAATACTATGAAGATCAAATCGAGAAATGCTGAACTTACACATTCTCAGCTCATTCTCCTCTCCCTTCGATAATAACCTACCATACACACTCCCCCCAGCACTGGAGCCCCCTCCCTCCACACCCCCCCGCACAGCAATGGTGCAGAGGCCCCAGGCAGGCAGCAGGCGGAGGGGCATGTCCAGCTTGCTGTTCAGATACTGACTTCCTCTGTAGTTCATTTCCCTCCCTCCAGATGGGATCATTCAGGCTGGAGGCCACTGTTCATTTATCCTGCATTTTGCATTTGGACTTAGTAGGCTTTTAGCTTTGTTTTTAAATATCTAACCACATCTCTTTTTTTTCTCTTTTTTTAATAAAAGACAAAAAACGTGGAAATTGGACTGAGACAATCAGGTTGTTCATTCTATCAGTTTCATCTCTGCAACCTTTTAAAAAAAATAAATTGGGTCAGTTCATTCACTCTATCAATATCTGCAGCCCCAGTGGAGAGCCTACCTTTTTATTACAAAATCTAAATTAGGAACACGCTTCTCTCCAGGAAGGAATTTTTCAATATATGGGAGTTGGGCAGCATCACCCCACTACAAGGAAGGCCCTAACTAGCAAAGTGAGCTCCTGAAACATAATTATTTAGCCAATATTTACTGAGGACTGAATATCATCATCATTAATAACTAACTAAGGGGCACTTACCTGCCCAAAAGAAGAGGAGGAGAAAGAAAAGGTTTAGAATCAATCAAGAGAAAAACTAACATAAAATTTGCATGTTGCTTTTGGGTTGGAGAGCCCCCACACAGACACTGCCTCCCTTTATTTTGGTGAATGTGTGAAAAGAGGCAAAACAGGCAGGATTATTCCCATATTCCCATACCACAAGGAGGAAAAACTGCAGGGGGGATATGAAAGGATTTGCCTAAGACCACCTGGTCAGGTAGCAGAAAATCAAGGACTGGGGGTCCAGATCCTCTGCCCCAAATCGTCTGTTCCTCCCACTAAACTAAATTGTTTCCCACTAAAAACTGTGAGCTCCATTCTTCATAACCTTCCCAGAGGGCCAACTTTGTCACCAAGCAGCTCTGCAGGTGAGTTGACTAATGAATCACCTTGAGAAAGGCCAAAGGAATCTTGCACAAGTAGCCTTCATCCTGGCCCCACATCCTGGCCCCCAAAACTCTGCTGCTTGTCAGTGTTAGTGAAGTAAGATTTGCCCCCAGATCTTCCTGATACCTTTCCCATCCACCCTGCCCAGGGGGATGGCAGCTCTGGAGCAAGTTCAGGGGTCCATTTCTTAAGAAAACTGGTGATTTTTGAGAATGAGTTAAATGGTAATGAAAAAAATCAAGCCTCAAAAACAGAAAAAATCAGATGTAGTAATTTAAGATATAATAGGGCCTGCATGACCTTTGAGATTAAAAGTGAAACATACTGGGGGGATGCATTAGCCTGGTGATGGGTGTTAAAGAGAGCACGTACTGCATGGAGCCCTGGGTGTTATACACAAACAATGAATCATGGAACACTACATCAAAAAGTAATGATGTAATGTATGGTGATTAACATAACATAATTTAAAAAAAGGTGAAATGTATTTTAGAGATTTACTTGATATTTGAGGCTCCCCAGTGCAATTGCTATAGATTGTACCCTTGTTACAGTTACACTCTCCAGCTTGAGGCCTTTTTGACTCACCCTGAGGCCATAGTGAAGCTTCCAGCACTGCAGCCAAGAGAGTTCTCCCAGGGAGGGCCTCTGCTTAAATGGAGATGGAAGTGTTTCCAAAAGTCCACTAATTCTTCTCCCTGCCACCAAGAAAAACCTGTGATCAAGTAAGCTTGGGAAATGTTGCTCACTCCACCTGCCCCTCACTTCCACCCTTGGGAAATGACTGTGCACGCCAGCATGTTAACCCCGAGGTAGAGAGGTACACTGAAACCTTTCAAGCCCAGGTTCTCCAAACTTACTTCCCCCAAGCCCTTTCCACAGATAACACCTACAGAACTGGTATTCCTTGAAACACCCTTTGAGAAATACTTCCATAGTGGTCAAGAGAAATTCCCTCACCTTTTCTGGGCCTGTTCCATAATATGGCCAATACCTACATTGACAGGATTGCTGTGAGGATTAAAATGCTTAACACAGTGCAGGGCACATATAATAATGTGCTCAATAAATGGCAGCCTTAAAACAATTGTTTTTGAGAAATATATTCAATAAAGTGCACAAATCTTAAGTCAACAGCTCGATGAATTTATATATATGCACACACCACCCAGATCAGCTACCCAGAACCTCTCCAACACACCAGAGACCTCCCTCAAGCCCATTTCTAAAGAGGCCCACAAAGGTAGCCAATCACTCTTCTATCATATAGATTAACTTCCTGTAAATGGAATCATATAGATCTTATTTTTTAACTTCCTATAAATGGAATCACATAGATCCTGATATTTTTTATGTCTGGCTTCTTTCACACAACATTACACCTGAGAAATTCACCCATGTCATTGTTATGTAATAATCTAGCCTATGAATATACCACAAGTGTACATCCATCCTCCTGTTGGTAGACACTTGGGTTGTTTGCTGTTTGGGGCTAGTATGAACAATGCTGCTATGAAATAATTTCTTGTGGGTCTACAGCTGGGATTAAAATTGCTGGGTCATGGGAGCAGGGGAGCAGGGGGATGTCAAGATATAGTAGCGAGGCACTTTCTTTTTACCAACACCTAAAATGCCTCTTCAAGACACATTCCAGTCACTGCCAAGCCTTAGCAACAGCAGGGTGATGAACTTTCCTGTTCTGCTGAGGACAGAAGCATTTCTCGGGACATGAAACCTTCAGTGGGAAAACCAGGAAAGCCCCCGGCAAACCTGGCTGAGCTGGTCATCCTGCCACCCAGTCTTCAGTGCCCTCTCCTCCTCTGTATACTTTTAATTGATCATTTCGAACTTAATGTGGAATAGTATGTGACTTTTTTCTAGGTGTTTCTCCACTGACAAAAGCTCCTTGAAAGCAGGAGCTAGGTCTTACACATGCTTCATGTTCTGACAATGCCCAGCAGAGTGCCTTATACAGAGCACTCTCCAGGTAAGTCACTGGGTGGATACTGACATTATTATGGAAAAGCATATCAGCAAAGCTGTATTATACCCATTCCTCAAATGAGAAAACATTCAGATGGGTCATTCACATGCTCACAGTCAGGTAGTGGAAGTCAGGAAAAAGGAATTTTCACACAATTCTAGGTATTGGGTTCTGGACTCTGCAAACATGGCCACCAGGCAACAAAGCACCAACTGTGGAGGAGTTAGATTGAGGATTAGCAGATCTGTTTCTAGGCTTGAATATTAATCAGACCCATCACTTCTGCAGAACACAAAACACAGTGTTAAGAAATAATATAGGGCACAGCCCACCACCCTCATTCTCTAAACAGTATTAAGATACTATTCCCATTGCCTACCTTCCCTCACACCAGTGGTTATTCCTCCCAGCACATCAGAATCTCCTGGGGTG
Organism: Neomonachus schauinslandi; assembly: GCF_002201575.2. Classification (NCBI taxonomy): domain Eukaryota; kingdom Metazoa; phylum Chordata; class Mammalia; order Carnivora; family Phocidae; genus Neomonachus; species Neomonachus schauinslandi. The sequence continues at coordinate 9,612 of NW_025408973.1, read as the reverse complement.
TTTTAAAAAATTATCTATGCCTGAACAGACTCTAGACCAGTTAATTCAGAATTTGGGGGGGATGTGGGCACCTAAGTATAAGGTTGGGGTTTTTTTTAAGTACACAAGGTGATTCCAAACCAAGTGCATCACCTAATGCTCTCGCCCGGTATCATTTTATTAAGCTTGTATGGAAACGGAACATAAAAGGGGCTGAAAAAATGTCCCTACTTGTGTGGTCTCTAAAAATGGCTAGACCAATAATGGGAGATTCAGACTCACATGCATTCATAACCAACCCCATGAGTGACAAATCTGAAATAATTCTGCCTTCATGTTCTAAGGAAATTATCCTTAGACTCTCTTAAGCCAAAGTGCTGGATAGACATGAGATATTCAGACATTTTAACAATCTCTAAAATAGTATCTTCTGAGAGCCTCCTATACTCCTGCCATTTCCACGTCCTTAAGTCTTCAAAAATTGGGTGTGAAAAGAGATCCAATCTCTTTCCTCAAGCTACTAGGTACCCTAACACGTGCTATAGAAAAATACCTGTAAACCAACATTTCTATCTTGGGGGAAATGACTTAGCTTTACTACTGTCAATATTTGCTTTAATATTCTCAGATCTTTCCATAGGACATTATGCAGTTAATTTCATAGTGTAAACACACGTCTAACATTACCAGTTCCTATCAGCTTCCCCTCCAGAAAAGCTTTTCTGTATAGTGTCCTACAGAGCAGAATTCCACCCTTCCCCCACCACAGAATAACGCCATCAGCAAATTAGTCATTACATTCCACAGAGCCAAGCAGAACCCTCCCCTGTCAATCGCTGAATAGTCAATTACAGTCTGGACATACACGTTTTACACTGATTTAAAAAAGAATTACAGCCGTTGATTCTGCTTTTGAAATTAAGGGACAACAGCTATGTAATATGGAATTACAGAGACTTGGCTTAACAGAATGGTTATTTAAAAGAACAGAAAATTGGATTTAGAGGAAAACTCTGTGACCAAGACAATGTGACTTTCCAAAAACAAGGGGTATGAAATCTGTTAGCCCTTCTAAACCCGTAAGATTGAAAGACCCTAGGGAACCATAAACCCCAACCTAATATCAATACTATGTTGAAAAGCCAAAATGTTAATTTCCTCCAGCACCAGAGAGGATTTGTCTCACTAGCAAATTTTAGATATAAACACCAAGTCAAAAATTATTCTCCAATGACTCTGAGCATTCTACCAATGACAAAAGATTTGAAATGCATTTTAGAAGCAATGACAGGGAATTAAATAGATTTCTAGTGCTATAAAGCTTAATATTACTTTAGAAAGTGTTAAACTGTCTGCTCATCTTCCTTGCAGCTCATTTGGTACCTTGTAAGCACTGAAGAAAAGCTAAGTACTGGAGCACTTTATTAATGTACTAAAAGCCACATCACTATTAGTATGCCTAACACCTTCAGAAAGTTTTTTAGAGATCTAAAATAAAACAGTGTGTGAGTTCCTAAAAGCCTTGATGGAAAATATCACCAGCTATCATCTAGAGAGCTGCCTCTAGCTCAAGGGCCAACTATAAATTAAGGATACTTGATTTTGCAAGAACATTCACAAGTAACTGCAATGTATTATGCTTCCCATGAAAATAATGCATAGATTCTAACTAGTTTTTAATTGCTTGCTAAATTGGTCCTTTTATTCAAAATGTCCTTTAAAGAGCTACCCATGAAGATTATTTCCAATATTTCAGTAAGAAAGTTGTCAGCCCACCTGGCCTGAAAGTAGTAAAAGCTAAGCTCCAGAAGTAGGTACACATGGTGAGCTCACACAGGCTTCTTAATAAGGTAAGAGTTTGCCAACCAGCCATGACCTCACCCACATAAATAAGCCTGAATGCAGAAAACTCTTAATTTTGGCTGTAAGCAAATGAAATCAAGGTTGACTGAGATTCTGGAATGTGTATGTATTCAGCTGAAAGAGTTAATGCCTTGTGATACTACCCCACCCACATTCCCCTTTCGTTAAATATTTCAAAAATGTTTTTATGGTCAAATACTAACTGTTCTAGTAAAGATTTCAACAGAAATGAGCTAGAGAAACTCAGAAATTTGAACTGGTTACCAATTGGTTACTAATATAGAGTCCCTCACTTCCTCTGAAAATGGTTCCAACAAGGAGGATTCAAAAAGAGTTCCAGTTTTAGTCAAGATTGAGTAACAAGTATCAGAACTACCATCCTGCCTTAATAAATAGAAATAACTAGAAATCTGGACAAAATTAATGGAACAATGCTTTTCCAGACATCAAACAACACAAGACTGTGTGTGATACCTGTGAAAGGAAAAAAAGGGAAGTTTTATAATTACACTAGTCTTGTGCCTAGAGGCACTTTTCAGTCCTCAACACAGGGAGGGGAAACAGACGCCAGTTGATTCATGAAGGTAAGGAAACAGAAATCCAAGTTTAGGAGACAAGGCAACCAGAATTTTCCAAGGTGGAATACTGGAAGAGGGAGAGGCACAGAGAGCTCTTGAGTATTGGTTGAGTACCAATCTGTGTATGTGTGAAAACTACCCAAGGCTGGGGAAAGTCCACCAGAAAATAATAAGAAAAAAAAAATTGACTCCTACCAGCCAGAGTGAAAAGATCTTACAATACATGTGGCACCAGATAGAATTCTAAAAGGGGGGGAGGGTGGGGTGGGAGTAATTTAGCCCTAGAATAAAAGCTGCTCTGGTCTTGCCCAAACAAAGCTTAACAATAAACAGTAAAAGGATCCAAGTGATTCCAAATAATGGCATTCCAGAAAAATATCCAACACTAAAGGAATAAAATAAATTACAGCAATAACATAAAATGCATAATGTCCAGCACCCAATCAGAAATAATGAGACAGGGCGCCTGGGTGGCTCAGATGGTTAAGCATCTGCCTTCGGCTCAGGTCATGATCCCAGGGTCCTGGGATCGAGTCCCGCATCAGGCTCCCTGCTCCTTGGGAGCCTGCTTCTCCCTCTGCTTCTCTCTCTCTCTCTCTCTCTGTCTCTCATGAATAAATAAATAAAATCTTTAAAAAAAAAAAAAGAAATAATGAGACAGCAAAGAAACCAGAAAATATGATCCATAACCAAGAGAAAAATCAATCAATAGAAACAGACCCAGAAGCAATAGAGATGATAAAGCTAATAAATAAGGATACTAAAATAGCTATTATAAATATGCTCTACATATTCAAGAAAGTAGAATATGATCGTGGTGAAAAGAGAAAGGGAAGATATTTTAAAAAGTCCTCCCAGGGGCACGTGGGTGGCTCAGTCAGTTAAGCGTCTGCCTTTGGTTTGGGTCATAATCTCAGGGTCCTGAGATCAAGCCCCATGTGGGGCTCCATACTCAGTGGGGCATCTGTTTCCCCCTCTCCTTCTGCCCCTCCCCCCACTTGTGCATGCACTCTCTCTCTCATATAAATAAATAAAATCTTAAAAAAAAAAAGAGTCCTCCCAAAATACCATCGTGGGATAAAAGATATATCTGGGGTGCCTGGGTGGCTCAGTCTGTTAAGTGACCAACTGTTGATTTTGACTCAGGTCATGATCTCAGGGTGGATCGAGGCCAACATGGGGAACAGCGCTCAGCAGGGAGTCTGCTTGAGATTCTCTCTCCCTCTCCCTCTGCCCCTCCCCCACCAAATAAATAAATAAATCTTTTTTTTTTAAGTGCAGAAGAAAAGATTGGTAAACTTGAAGACACAGCAATAAAAACTACCCAAAATGAAACACCAAAAGAAGACTGAAATATGAATAAAGCATCAGTGACCCATGGGACAAAATAAAACAGAGTGACATGCATGTATTAAGAGTCAAGGAAAGAAATAACAACAACAACAAAAAAAACCTTCACACAATGAAGAAGTACAATAAACTCCATGCAGAATAAACATAAAGAAGTCCACACAAAATACAGGATAATGAATTGCTGACAACCAGTGATAAAAACTAAAACAGCCAGGAGAAAAAGATACATGACAGCAGTCTACTTGTCAGAAACTATGTAAGCCAAATCGCAATGGAGCAACATCTTTAAATACTGTAATAAACTGTCAGTTTAGAATTCTCTAAGCAGCAAAATTCATCTTTTAAAATTGAAGACAAAATAATGACATTTTCACAAATGCTAGAAGAATTCACTGTCAGCAGACCTGTACCAAAAGAAATGATAAGGGAAGGTATTGAAGTTATAATATGATATCAAATAGAAATTTGGATCTACACAAAATGATAAACACCAGAAATGGTATATATGTTAATAAATATAAGAGATATGGGGTGCCTGGGTGGCTCAGTCGTTGAGCGTCTGCCTTCGGCTCAGGTCATGATCTCAGGGTCCTGGGATCGAGCCCCACATCGGGCTCCCAGCTCTGCAGGAAGCCTGCTTCTCCCTCTCCCACTCCCCCTGCTTGTTGTTCCCTTTCTCGCTGTGCCTCTCTCTGTCAAATAAATAAATAAAATCTTTAAAAATATATATATATAAGAGATATTTTAAAAATCTTTTTGAAAAATAATAGTTCAAAGCAAAAATAACAGCAAAATATTGAAGAGCTTATAACATATGTAAAATATTTGACAGCAATAGCACAAAGGATGGAAGGGGGAAATTTCCAGATCTTACATATAAGGTGATAAAGTATTATTTGAAGGGGGCGTAGGGGATGGGATAACTGGGTGATGGATATTAAGGAGGGCACATGATGTAATGTGCACTTGGTATTATATAAGACTGATGAATCACTGAACGCTACCTCTGAAACTAATGGTACACTATATGTTAATTGAACTTAAATTTTTTTTTAAAAGAAAAATAATAATTTAAAAAAATATATTATTTGGTTTTGGGAAAGATGGCAGAGGAGTAGGGGACCCTATTTCAACTGGTCCCCCATATTTATATCTACCAGACCACTCTAAGCACCCACGAAACCAGCCTGAGATGTAAGAAGATCTGGATCTCTACAAACAGAGTATCACAGGCAGTTGGTTTCAAGGGACGAAGTGGGGAGCCCTGATTCTGCAGGCAGATATCGGAGGATAAATGGCAGCAGGAGGGTTCCTGGCCATGGGGATCCTCCACCGCCGGTGAGCGACAGCCTCACGCGCTGGGGACGGGGCACAGACTCGCAGACCAGTAGCAGCAGGGAAAGGACCTTAGGCAGCCCTTGGGGCGGAAACCCAGAGCGGTGGGGTCATACGTTAGAACTGGGAGCGGCTGGCGGTTTTAGAAGCACAAAGGGCAGAGACGTGCCCCCGACCTGGAGGCAGGACTGGGGGCGCTGCGGAGGGGTGCACAACCCAGGACGCTGCAGTTTATAGCAGCATGGACAGAAACAGAGACGGTGTGGCCTGGAGAGCTCACTGAAGAACAGACTGAGGTCTCTCTGCTCTGAGGCAGAGGGTTGGAAACGGTCTCTTCTGCTCTGACTCACAGAAGAGACACGGAAAGCCGCCAGGGAAAGGTGCCAGAGAACAAAAGCCCCAAAGACTGATTCCCACTGAGCCCATCCCCCGCCACAGGGGCCCAGGGCAACTCCGCCCAAACAGGGTTGCCTGAGTAACAGCGCGGCAGGCCCCTCCCCCAGAAGACAGGCTGGGAAAACAAGAGGCCAGCAACCCTAAGGTCCCAAGAAAACAGATGCATCTTGCTTGGGATCTGGTCAATAATTTGGACTCTATACATTCCCTCAAACACCCATCAACAGAATGACTAGGAGGAGGAGCCCCCAAAACAGAAAAGACTCAGACATTATGACTTATGCTGCAGATTTACAAATGGATGCAGATATAACCAAGATGTCAGAGATGGAATTCAGGCTAGCAATTGTGAAGACAATGGCTAGAATGGAGAAATCAATTAATAGCAACATAGAGTCTCTAAGGGCAGAAATAAAAGGTGATTTGGCAGAACTTAAAAATGCTATCAATGAGATCCAATCCAATCTAGATAATCTAACACCTAGGATAACTGAGACAGAAGAGACAATAAGCGATCTGGAAGACAGTATGATAGATAAAAAGGGAAAAGAGGAAGCCAGGGAAAAACAACTCAGAATCCATGAAAATAGAATCAGAGAAATAAGTGACACCATGAAGCATTCCAATGTCTGAATAATTAGACTCCCAGAGGGAGTGGAGAGAGAGAGAGGGCAAGAAGATGTATTTGAGCAAATCATAGCTGAGAACTTCCCTAATCTGGGGAAGGAAACAAACATTCGCGTCGTAGAGACAGAGAGGACCCCTCCCAAGATCAAGGAAAACAGGCCAACACCCCAGCATGTAATAGTAAAACTCACAAATCTTAGAACCAAGGAAACCATCTTAAGGGCAGTTAGGGGGAAGAGAGTCCTTACGTACAGAGGGAGGAACATCAGAATAACGTCAGACCTATCCACAGAGACCTGGCAAGCCAGAAAGGCCTGGCAAGACATATTCAGGGTACTAAATGAGAAGAACATGCAGCCAAGAATACTTTATCCGGCAAGGCTGTCATTTAGAATGGATGGAGAGATCCAGAACTTCGAAGAACGGTAGAAACTGAAAGAATATATGACCACTAAGCCAGCCCTGCAAGAAATATTAAGGGGGTTCTATAAAAGAAGAAAGACCCCAAGAGTGATATACAGCAGAAATTTACAGGGACAATCTATAAAAACAACATCTTCACAGACAATATGATGACAATTAATTCATATCTTTCAATAATCACTCTCAACGTGAATGGCCTAAATGCTCCCATAAAACGGCACAGGGTTGCAGATTGGATAAAAAGACAGGACCCAACCATACGCTGCCTATAAGAGACTCATTTTGAACCTAAAGATATATACAGACTGAAAATGAAGGGATGGAGATCCATCTTCCATGCCAGCAGACCTCAAAAGAAAGCTGGGGTAGCAATTCTTATATCAGACAAACTAGATTTTAAACTAAAGTCTGTAATTAGAGACACAGAAGGACACTATATCATTCTTAAAGGGTCTATCCAACAAGAAGATCTAACAATTGTAAATATCTATGCCCCCAACATGGGAGCAGCCATCTACATAAGCCAACTGTTAACCAAAATAAAGAGTCCTATTGATAACAATACATTAATTGTAGGAGACCTCAATACTCCACTCTCAGCAATGGACAGATCGTCTAAGCAGAAAATCAACAAGGAAACAAGAGCTTTGAATGATACATTGGACCAGATGGACCTCATAGATATTTACAGAACATTCCACCCTAAAACAACAGAATACTCATTTGTCTCGAGCGCGCATGGAACTTTCTCCAGAATAGACCACATACTGGGTCACAAATCAGGTCTCAACCGATACCAAAAGATTGAGATTATTCCCTGCATATTCTCAGACCACAATGCTTTAAAACTGGAACTCAAACACAAGAAAAAATTTGGCGGAAATTCAAACACTTGGAAGCTAAAGACCACTCTGCTCAAGAATGTTTGGGTCAACCAGGAAATCAAAGAAGAAGTTAAACAATTCATGGAAATCAATGAGAATGAAAACACATCGATCCAAAACCTATGGGATACTGCAAAGGCGGTCCTAAGGGGGAAATACATAGCCATCCAAGCCTCACTCAAAAAAATTGAAAAATCCCAAATTCACCAACTAACTCTACACCTTAAAGAACTAGAGAAAAAGCAACAAACGGTGCCTAAGCCGTGCATTAGAAGAGAAATAATTAAAATTAGAGCAGAAATCAATGAATTAGAAACCAGAAACACAGTAGATCAGATCAACGAAACTAGAAGTTGGTTCTTTGAAAGAATTGATAAGATTGATAAACCACTGGCCAGACTTATCCAAAAGAAGAGAGAAAGGACCCAAATTAATAAAACTATGAATGAAAGGGGAGAGATCACGACCAACACCAAGGAAATAGAAACAATTATTAGAAATGATTATCAACAACTATATGCCAATAAACTGAGCAATCTGGATGAAATGGAGGCCTTCCTCAAAACCTATAAGCTGCCAAGACTGAAACAGGAAGAAATTGACAAACTGAATAGGCCAATAATCAGTAACGAGATTGAAGCCGTGATCAAAAACCTCCCAAAAAACAAGAGTCCAGGGCCTGATGGATTCCCTGGGGAATTCTACCAAACATTCAAAGAAGAAATAATACCTATTCTACTGAAGCTGTTCCAAAAAAGAGAAACAGAAGGAAAACTTCCAAACTCATTCTATTAGGCCAGCATTGCCTTAATCCCCAAACCAGGCAAAGACCCGATCAAAAAGTAGAATTTCAACCCAATATCCCTGATGAATATGGATTCCAAAATCTCAACAAAATCCTAGTTAATAGGATCCAACAATACATTAAAAGGATCATCCACCATGACCAAGTGGGATTTATCCCCAGGATGCAAGGGTGGTTCAACATTTGCAAATCAATCAATGTGATAGAACACATTAATAAGAGGAGGGAGAAGAACCATAGGGTCCTCTCAATCGATGCAGAAAAAGCATTCGACAAAATACAACATCCTTTCCTGATTAAAACTCTTCAGAGTATAGGGATAGAGGGAATATTCCTCAAGTTCATAAAATCCATCTATGAAAAACCCACAGCGAATATCATCCTCAGTGGGGAAAAGCTGAGAGTCTTTCCCTTAAGATCAGGAACACGTCAAGGATGCCCACTCTCGCCACTATTGTTCAACATAGTACTAGAAATCCTAGCAACAGCAATCAGACAACAAAAAGAAATAAAAGGTATTCAAACTGGCAAAGAAGAAGTCAAACTCTCTCTTTTTGAGACGACATGATACTTTATGTGGAAAACCCAAAAGACTCCACCCCCAAATTACTAGAACTCATAAAGCAATTCAGTAATGTGGCAGGATACAAAATCAATGCACAGAACTCCATTGCTTTCTTATACACTAACAACACAACTGTAGAAAGGGAAATTAGAGAAACAATTCCATTTACAATAGCACCAAAAAGCATAAGATACCTCGGAATAAACCTAACCAAAGAGGTAAAGGATCTATACTCTAGGAACTACAGAACACTCATGAAAGAAATGGAAGAAGACACAAAAAGATGGAAAAATATTCCATGCTCATGGATCACAAGAATAAACATTGTTAAAATGTCTATGCTACCCAGAGCAATCTATACCTTCAATGCCATCCCGATCAAAATTCCAATGACATTTTTCAAAGTGCTGGAACAAACAATCCTAAAATTTGTGTGGAATCAGAAAAGACCCCAAATTGCCAAGGAAATGTTGAAGAAGAAAAACAAAGCTGGGGGCATCACATTGCCCGATTTCAAGCTATAGTACAAAGCAGTGATCACCAAGACAGCATGGTACTGGCACAAAAACAGACATACAGACCAATGGAACAGAATAGAGAACCCAGATATGGACCCTCAACTCTATGGTCAAATAATCTTTGACAAAGCAGGAAAAAACATGCAATGGAAAAAAGACAGTCCCTTCAATAAATGGTGCTGGGAAAATTGGACAGCCACATGCAGAAGAATGAAACTCGACCATTCTCTAACACCATACACAAAGATAAACTCAAAGTGGATGAAACACCTCAATGTGAGACAGA